>NC_083492.1:17118535-17418535 GCF_905332965.1 Bombus pascuorum | reverse complement strand
GATATCTGTTCGGTGTGTCGAGTTACAATTAATTGAGCGTAGACAGCTCGTAGTATTTGTTCGTTAGAAGTGCAAAGGCTTAAACAACGAAGGCGATTTACGTATATGTATGTATGTACATTGTGGTCGAACAAGAGGAAACCCGATTGTTTCCTCGTGCATGAGGATGCGCTTCGTCAACTCTTTGTTCGACTTGTTAACACCTTGGCTATGAAATACTATCTTCCTCGCTTCATTGGACATCTCACATTCCTTATAATAGATGGACTAATGTCGATCGATCGAAATTTATTAGAATAATTAACACTTTTCAATGTTATCTCAAATTGGAATTGAGATTTTATTATATAGATATTTTTTATCCATTTTTATATCTTTTTACCGAATTAAATATTGTAGCTTATTTTCGTATGGAAAATTATGCTTCTTCAAAAAAAACTTTGTGATTATTGAAAAGCGTCTTATCAACTTAGATCACAAAGGATTAACAATAAATTTCGATGGAAGAGGTTCTAGATGTTTGAATCCCAAGTAAATTCACATGCGGCGATTAATTGAAAAACCTTGGAAAAATATGTAAAAATGTTGTAACAATCATAGCCAACGCGTTAATAGCGCATCCGGAAGTTGATGACCGAAGGAATAATACGCACACTCACACTCCCTCTCGTGGCTCTCGCACTTTCTCTCCCTTACAAAAATACGGTTGGACGGAACTGACGACGAGTTAGTCTCCTCGTGCTTTCTTTCTTTTATTTTCTCTGGATTCACTCTTATTCTTTGTTTCTCTTCTCTTATTTTGTCGCTTAGTTAAAACGACGTTAGATTGTGTATCAAAGATTGAGTTTTGAGCGCTCCAATTCGTTCCCTTACCACCTCTGTTCCATCGAGAATTCTACGGGATCGAAGAAGTATAAACGACGGTTAAAAACCATGTTCAATTCCTTTTTTTCTCTTTTTTTTTTTTTTTCTAAAAGATTGTTTTACTCCTCTGTAAGAATCGTATAAATAAAAATAAAATTAAGAAGCTTCGAATCTTCCATCAAAGTCGTCTTTCAAAATCGAAAGTTTATAAAGTTAGTGTAAAAGTGTACAAATACTGATATGCAACAGGATCACAAAAAATATCGATGTTTCAGCAATAAAGGTAATTTACTTGATCACATGGTATAAAAACAGATTATTGATAAAATTCGTATGAAGGTGAAAGATATCGTACATTTTCTATAAAGCGTTACATATCCGAATTAATTCTTCCAACTTTCTCGTAACGTAGTAATTACCGTTTTGGTGTTGAAAAAAGTATATGACAACTTTGAACGCACAAAGATGATTGGGGTGTACCATTCGGTCTCCGATGGGATCGCTCAAAAGTTTCGTTGATAAAAGAATACTGATTGTTAAATAATCGAAAAATACAATGATTAAAACAAATACCTCTCAACATTAGATTTCTCTTTCTCTTGCTTAAATACATCTACGAGGAGGGATTCTTAAACTAAACGCAAAACGTTCGTCCCTCCAGATAAAATACGTTTTCTCTCGTTAAATTTTAAAAAATAACGCTACGTAGTCTTTTTCTTTCTTTTGCTACATTCGTCGATCGATTGCTTCTCTGATCCCAAAAATTATCACTGGAACAAGATGTCGAAAGGTTTGCAGTACCTCTACGACGTGCAAAAAAAATGAAATCCAAAATCTCTGAAAAAACATTCTCCTTCCAAATATTCAATAATGATTTTTATGAAATATTATCGTATGCAGTTTGTAAAAGCTATGATACGAATGATTTCACCTTTTGCAATCTTCGATTGCGATAATATAAAATATCTCAATTCGTTTCATTTCGAAAGAATTTCATTGTCGCTTCCGTTTATCTTTCACATTTTCCTTTCGTTTCATCCACACAATTTCCATTTCAATTTTGAACCATATCGAACGATTTTAATTTATCTTCTGCTATGAAATTTCTCGTAATGCGGTCTTTAGAAACTTGAGATAACTCGCTGGTGAACGGACGAAGAGTAAGACGGATAAAGGGAACAAGTTAAGCTGGCATCACAGGGACCACTGAAAAAGAGACGAGAATCGAACACGGGGGACAGTGAAAGAAACGTTGTGCGCGTGGAACGATCGATTCGTCCCGCACTCGAACAAAGAAAATTCAAAACGATCTTTGGATTCGTTTGTTCAACGAGACCTTCGTGTTTCTTCCGTAACTACATATTTAACTTTTTCGTCCTTCTTTTTGAAACTTCCAATTTGTTTCAATTTATGCTCACTTCAAAACCTCTTGTAAAATTCTGAAAATAATATGTGTAAGAGCGAAGAATATAATAAACGGAAGAATATATCGGGTTGTAACATAAATCTATTCTAGTTTCATCTTTATTTGCAAATAGAGGAAACGAGATAAACATATGTTACAACCTAATAATAAAGAAAAAGATTAAGTAAAATATTCTCGTCTCCTTTTCGAATAATTATCCTTAAATCGCACTTCACTCTGTTTTCGTGTCGTCATCGAATGATCGAACTTCGAAGGAATCATTTTCGTTTTCCTCTTTGCGCTTCTTTCACTCACGAGGAGCTTCGACACAATTTTTTCTCTCGTTTGTATATTCGTGCGACATATCAGGGATTTCAAGACATACCTACAATTAGAGTATCTTCTTTTTTTTCCTTTTTTTTTTTTTATTAATGAACGGACGCAAATGGCTCTTGCAAAAATACAATTTGTTATTTTATCTCTTTCTGTTACTTCTAGAAAAAAAGTGTTACTACCTATTTTATATTTCTTAATTAACTCACTTGTCGTTAAGCATCTTCGTCTTTCTCTTCTCACGCGTGTCTGTGCATTTCATAGATTCAGTTGGGGTTACTCGCTTGTATAAATCAACACAAGACTGGCAAGAAGGCCGTCAATAATACCGCGGTGTCGCATTTTCTCTCGGACGCGTGAGAAATTACATCGAGAAAAATTTCATCTCCGCGACGCCGTTTTATTCTTATTCGCATTGTCCGCGAAGCAACGCGTGCATCAAATTTTATATACATGCATATGTGGTGCAATATATCATACAGAGTACAGCATGTAGTATAAAAAGGCAGAGAGTGATCTTACATGCAAAGACGAACCGAAAATAAAGAATAGAATTTTTTCATTTGAAACCCCGTCTTTTGAGAAAATTCAATTTATAAATTTATTCAGTACGTATACACTTCGCTATTTTTCCGTTTATTTTCTCATCAATAAATCATCTGGTATGGATTGTATTTCGCTTTCAGTCAAACTATTTTGTTTACTTGCAGCCTGTTTCCGTTGGTCAAACAATCACAGTGGTTTCTCATAACAACTGTGAATGTAACTTTGTTATAACTTGTCTTATAACAATCATTGAATTTTACCCGATCGCACAAACAGTGTAGTACAAAATCAAGACAGCTTTCTGATTCGGAAAGTGTCGAAAAGAACGTTACTTTCATCGTTCAATAATGTAAAACAGTATTTATCATAATACTGTTTATTAGTATAAATACGAAATCCGAATATAATCAATTGTACTTTATAGAGTACTTTATAGAATTTCAGTGTCGACTTTCTCATAAAACAAGGTTTTAATACTAAAACTCGATAAAAGCTAAGATTAATTTTACCAGGAGCAGTTGTACATTTTAGTAGCCAAATTGTATTTTATAATAAATCCGTAATCCGTCAATTTGTTAGTTCTAGCGTTAAGCGAAAAAATTGTATTCTTCACTCGCAACTAATTTTCACATCTAAAATCACACCCTGCCTCGCTGTACTGCACGTCCTACCACATCCTGTATAATATAATATTTTACAATAATCATCAGTTTAACATCTTTATATTCCAAGCATCGATCTCTACTCCGAGAAACTTCTAAAATTCGGATCAACGAATTAATACAGCAATTCGCGATAGTGGAAATTTTTCTCGTTCAGACTTCACTGTTCAAAGTATACCCGTTTCTCTTTAAAACAGGCTGACTACTCTTGTGCACATAGGGCCAGAAAACGTTGTATACGGTCTCGATAACGTGCATCGAGTTCATCGCCAGCATTCAATCAATATAACATTGACTCTAAGTCCCTTCGTCGATGTTTTCCACCGTTTAATTAAAAAAAAAAAAAAAAAAAAAGAAAGAGGGAAGAAAATCTCTTTTTCTTCTTTCACAGCATTATTTTGACATCATCGGGTCGTCAATCTCGCAGGTGTTCCACGGTACTCGTTTGTTTCCCTTGGAACGTGCCGCCAATCGGAAGCTATGACTCGAAAGGAGCCGAGGAGAGAAGGAAGAAGCGATTCTCGACGAGCCGATCCGCCAAGCTTTCCTGAATAAAGCAGCTCGAAAGCGCGCTGATGATTCCCCATCGTGGTCAATGCACATCTGCTTCTCTTTACTCGAGCTTTCTCGATTTTTTGTCAGGTAACGACGAGTCTGGCGGTCGAGTTCACCAAATGCCTCAGCCGTGGTCACTCGAGACTTCGTATTAATACGATCATCTCGCGGAACAAGGCACCCAATTTACCTGGTGTCGTCTGTTTCTTCAATAGAACACCTCTGATCGTCGAGAGCTTCTCGTAACAGGAGAGGCACTTGTGGTATCTGCGCATATAAAACCAATTCTTTTTCACTTATATAGCTTATAGTAGCAATACTATTTCTTTATAATCAGATGGGGGATAGTTAAAAGGCGGGGAAAAAAATAATCGGATTTTGTTGGGATTTAAAAGATAAAATATACTCACCGCTCTTCTCGCGAAACGTCCACGCCGATCGTGTGAAGTGGAGCTTCCACGTTCGACTTGATCACCGATGCGAAATTTCGTAGAATTAATCTCAACCCCGAACATCCCACTGTTATGTACCTGAAACAGTAATAAAGAGAAAGCCGACGTATTATTTATAGCTTTTTATCGAAAATCTTCTTCAAGATTTTCTTTAATTCTTTTACTTTCGACATCAAAGTAAGAGAAAATTCTATAAATCAGTAATTAATCATTACTCGATATTCTAGGACGCTGATTTCGAAAAGTATGCCAGATTCACAAAAGAGCAAAGGATGAGAAAGCCTGGATCCTGGCACCCACCGGTGCTTGTCACGGCTAGTTTGTTCCAAAACGTGTTATTACCCCATAACGATGCCAATAAATAACGAAAGGCACGAAAGGCTTGGCCCCGCGATTCGACACGCTCGCTTTCGACCGGCGATAAAGGGTTTGCGCGAGCTCCCGTTCGAATCAGCGAGACGAATCCGCGCACCGCCTCATAAATGTTCCATATAACGTCCAACGTTCGTCTCTCTACCTTCTACGAACATTCTGTATCACGATAGCCCACGGGAAAGTACACTTTTCCCATAAAAATCTTCTCGATTATCAAAATCTATTAACCATTATATAATATTATACAAAATTATTTCTCACCAATACGATTTTCATCCTCATAAAGACACGGAAATAATACAACGTGTAATATTTGTATCTATGTAGAGAATTTTGTTCCAAATTTCCAAACGTTCGCGAGCACGTGTATACAAATTCCTCTATTAACGTTTAACTTCACCTACGTACGAAAAATTTTCCAAATTTTAATTTGTGAAAATCTTCTTTTCCTAGATTGATAGCTTCCACTATTAAATTTTCATCTTTGAAAGAAGAATATTTCTTTTTAAAAATATCTTCCGTACTTATAAAAGATTCAGAAGGGGGGCGGGGGAAGTATCGATGATGGTGTGGCGATCCCTTTATCGTGTGGCACGTGACGTCGATCAAATATTTCTCGACGTGCTCTTTTTTTTCTCACGAACCTACCACCTTTGACCAGGACGAAAGCCCGTGACGAACGAGCCGTGAAAATGCCGAGTAGTTATATGCAAACTGAGCTGCATTACGACACCGAGATGTGTATATTTAGCTGGCAATTTCCTTTCGATAGTTGTCCAACCATAACTCGAAAGTACCATAATCAGTGCGAATTCGTGACAAGTTTGGCTTTCGAGATTCAAACTTCAATCTTCAACAAATGATATCTGTTTTAAGAGAGCTTATTTGTCTTTACCATTAATCTGTATACGATACAATAATCTTAATATACTGGCAAATATAATATATATATATAAATAATATAAATATATTTTTTCGCGCTTCTTTCAGAACTAGATTGTTTATGCACAGGACTAATTTTATTACTGTGTCAGGCTTTAAGAAAACTGTGAGAAGGAAAGATTATCTGACACGATTAAACGATGAAAGAAACACACGTTACTAAACTAGATCGATCTTAATTGTCTCGTTTCGCGATATGTATTTATCGCCCGTGAAATCTTCATTAGAGCTATTTTATATTCCTAAAAGTCACAGTTTTCTCATAAATTTCACGATCAATGAAAGTGTACGACTTGATAATTAGTTTCTTTTCGTTTCAAGCTGATCGTAGAGCGAAACAAAGGCAGAAAACGGTAATAGATAGAGAAAAATGAGCACGAAGACACACGAACTCAATTATTGCGTCGAGTAATTGCGAATGGCAGCTGCTGAGCGACCAACAAATTAGTCTGAATTCACTTTTACGGTATCGGCTATTTTCTGAGCATACATGGTCAACAACCATAAACGTTCGGCGAAAAGCAGAAGAAACGAGAAACTTGTACTTGCGTGTTAACAAAATATCTACCTGCATGTAACGTTCTTTTGTTTTAATGACTTTCCAAATACTAATTCGTGCTCGGTAAATTTTTATATCCTAATTGAAATTTGAAATTAAAAATGCTAATATACGATTAGTGAATTCTAATTAGTTTTGATTAGAATGTAACGTGTGATAATATGTAAGACGTAAATTAAGATCCAAACATTTTTATAGTCAATGATAAATATGATAATCAATAAATTTTTAGATCCTAATTGAGGTTTAAAATGAAATGGTAATTTATGTGTGTGTAGTAATTTCTAGTTCATTCTGATTAGAATATTACGTCAATGTTAACTTCCAATTAATTCGAATTGGGACGTAACATTGGCGATAGAATGCAAGAGTTTAATCAGTTGTAAGATTTAAAAGATTTGTATAATCACAGATAAGGTAATCAAGAACTTTATATATCTTAACTAAGATTTAAAATGAAAATGGTAATTCACGATTAATCATTTTTAATCCATTCTGGTCAAAATATTTCATCAGTGATAAAATAGATTTTAACTAAGATTTAAGAGATATTATATTAACTGAAAGAATATGATAGAAAACATAAGAGATTAAAAGATACAGTTCCTGGCAAATTGTACGATAATCATTTTTCTGTTGCTTTTTTTCTTTCTAATAATAGCAATGACAAATAAGGAGGCAAAACGCGGAGACGATGATGGTCGCAATAAATGGCGGCATAACGAACGGAACGGCAATTTTCCGGACTGGTAAACTCGCATTCTGAACGGATGTGCTATTATTAGATCGCTGGATTATAGAATTGATATTGGTTTCTCGTTCAATTAACGTAGGAAAGTTTCTGTAGTTATCTAAATCTGTTTAACTAAAAGGATTTACTCTGATGAAATTTGCAGAAACCAGCTGCAAAACGATTCTATAAATCTGAAATTAGAATATGATTCCAAATATGATTCCATTCATTGCCCAATGAAATTCATACTTTCTTTCTTTTAAAGGACGATTAAAACGGAGCAACGAGATATATGTGACGCGCAATCCACTCGACGTTAATAGGCGTGTACAATTTATAATGCGCATTGTGTGCGTAATTAGGGGAAGAATGGGCAGGAAGAAATGGATAACCGATGCACACGTGAAAGGAAATGCTCGTTTCTCGTCACGACAGCGCAATAGCAACAGCTTGTAACTGAGCACCGGTTAATTACATTGTTTCGAGCATCGATCGAACGAGCTATTGCCATTATTCCGTTTCTTATCTAAAGCTGTTGTCAAAAAATAATTTACGATCGAATTATTATCGTGTTAATATTTGGAATGATAATTTTTTCATACTTTGAATAAACACCAATATCAATAACGTTTACGAACGAAAGTATGCTTTTCAAGAATGCGTCACAGCCATATCCAACTTCCTACGCCATCATTAATATTCATGATCGGCTGTCAGTGCCAAGAAAGAAAAGGACTTACTGTCCGTAACTGTCCATGGAGTGCGTCAACATATGCGTGGCCCTTCGAGTTTTAAGATTCAACAATAATACCCGCGACAGCCGAGGATTCGAAGCTCGAATTTGCATCTGCCACTATCTTCCATTGTTTCGGCTAATTTTCGTGAACCCTTCTTCTCGCCTCGTATTTCCCTGTTCGTTGAATTAGCCATTCCCATAGAGGCAGCCGTGCTACGTGAAGTGTACGCGACCCCACTCGAAATACCCTGTTTACCCTCTCATCCGCCATTCGAGAACTCAGCCCACACAGGGGTGTCTCGATTTTCTCTAATTCACCAACCGTGTTGTGTTTCACGATAGAAATTGAAGTAACGTTAGAGGATACGCGTGAATAGGCATGTGTTTCAAACTTTTAATCGATATAGAAAAAAAGAGAAGGAGAAATGATCTCTTTAAGAATTTAAAGGTTTTTTAAATCCCAATAGTTTTTATAAAAATGTGAAATACGAAAAGTAAGTGATTTTTTTGTAAGTTGTAATTAGAGACATTTAAAAAGGGACGTATAATAAAATAAAAGTTGTGAAACAAGAAATGAAGAAGTGTTAAAGAAAGATTTTTACTCACATTTCATATTTACTTTGTAGTAGATCACCAATTGGACCAAGTAGAGAGTTACAGAGATCCAAGTTCCACATAGTCCTGTAAATAAAAAGTTGAAGAGAATAAAGAACAAGTTATAAGAACTTAAAAGTCAATAATGTTCATCAATTGTTCATGAAATCATATTACTTACGGTTTTAATGTCAGTATCCCCAATAGATCCACGATAACTGAAAGATCGTTCATTGCCACAGCAGATTCCACCGCAGCCTGAAAATTTACAATCTTGTCTTAGCTACTATTTTACGTACAATAATGGAAGTTGATCAATTACCTTAAGATCTTTATTGTGCCAAAAAGAGTAAATAATTTGTAAAGAACGATGACGACTTGTGAGTACTGCCATCATCGATTCATGACCACGCATCATGCTGTTGAGTACTTCGGCTTCTGACATCTCATTAAGAACTCCCATTTGCGAGAAACCCAAACCAGTTGAAGTTGCAAAATGATTCTATAAAAAAAAGAAAAAAAAAAGAGACAATGCTATTTTATAAATTTTGATGTTTAAGACACCGTTTTATTTATCGACAAAATAGTAAAAACTCACTGGTAGAAAAGTTTCAACGTCCAAGCCGTAAGGTTTATCGGCGCTTATGGGGACAAATTCGCCTTTCTCCGTATTCTCGATGTTGGGCCTTATTTGAGACGCACGGACCTCTAACTTAGGATTCGGGGGCACTTGAGCTTTATTTGTTTTCTTTATAACGAATGTCGTGGTTGTGGAAGCGTTGCGCGCGGACAGCGACGTTGAGGTAGCAAAGTTTCTGTTCAGCGAAGTAGACCTAGATTGCGCAGAATTTGGCCTGTTTAACGCAGGGTCGGAGGGGCTGTGCCTTATATTATTAATTCTGCAAGAACGTTAAACGCGTTTCCGATAATTGTCACTGTTGTATAATACGCTAATATCTACGCTTCAAGTATCTATACTTACTGTACCGGGTAATCGCTTTCGTAACCCTGTTCTCCATCTCTGCAGCTACTCTGTCTTTTCAAGTAATGCTTAGGAGAATCCGGGCTAGGTGCTCTGTTCTTTAGTTTTCCATCATCCATTACTGGAAGGACAGCAGCCATTGGTGCTACACGTGGCGTCAGCGTAGAGTTTGACCTTTGCGGGCCCAAAGGTTGTGGAAGTGTTCCTACATCATTGGTAGGACCGCTTTTTTTCCCAGGAAGAGGTGTAATGTTTTGTCTTAGAGGTGGTATAGACGCGAGATTTTTTGATGTTCTACCAAGACCGTTATTTGCTTGAAGATTTGCTTTTATTTGGCTAGTACTCGTAATTGCGTTTCTTTGAACTGGCGGCGACGATTTAATCGGTTGAACACGAACTGGTACAGGTTTTGTTAACGATAACGTTGGTGCGGGTGGAGGTGGAGATGACGGTGATGAAATAGGTGGAACTTCTTCTGTATCCACCGTATTTAAATTTGACATTGAGGTAGAAAGATTTTGTAGTATTTGTGGCTGTGTAGGATCTGTAAAAAGAAAGCACGCGAAACGATGTAAAGTTGAAGTCTTTATGTAAACCATACAAGTATTTGTACACTGGCATTCATGCAATATTGGAGTAAGAGAAGAAAATAGGTAAGAAGAGTTTGCTTTAAGAGAGAACTCACCTACGTCTTGAGGCTCCGGGAAAGCCTCAGGTTCTGGAGGTGGAGTGCGAGACACTGAAACACATCGTGCATAGCATGCTCATTCACAAACCATACAGCAGAACATTCAAATTTTAAATGCGTTTATATTCTCAGATTCGTGATTGTAGGTGAGTAATTGAGAGTTAGGACAAAAAGAGAAATTGAGTATGTTGTGAGACACAGATCTTGCAACAAAGAATGAGTAATGGTTACAATTTTATATTGTACTTACATGACCTGTTAGGTTGAAATATGTCATGATATTCAGTGACGTTAGGAATATCCGCATATGTTGCTTCATCTTCAGGATCAGTTCCAGACTTGTCTGCTTCTTCTATGGTCCGTACGTCTAATCTATAAGCAAAACATTAGGTATAAAAAAACAACAAAATACACGACACTTATTTATTAAACTTACGTGTGTTTTTTTAATCCAGGTGGCCTTTCCCTAGAAAAACTTTTCCTTAAAGAATTCCCATGACTAAATGGAGAACCGGATGTTGATACTCCCCCTAATGGAGCAATTTTCTTTAAGTCACACACGTACAAAACAATGTTTGCGGTGTGAAAACTTGCACCGATCTAAATAACCAATAAACGCAATTCTTAATTCATAAATTATTACATATACAGGAAATCAGTTAACAACTATCTTACCAGTTGATTTTGAGCGATGGCTATATCCTGTACCTTTCCCCAGCCAGTTGGGACTGAATCTAACGTTCTACCTGGTTCCCAACCATAAACTTTTAATACATCATGGCAACCAGCAAAAAGACATTCTCCACCCTGACTGAAGTAGAGACATCTATCCAAAAGAGAAAATATTTATAAATTAGTGGAAACCTTTAATGGCGATAAATATTCTACAGAGTTGATAAACACCTGATCGCAGAGGAATGACTTTGGTCTGTAGAAGATACAAGTTGAAAAGATTCCAAATCCCAAAAGTGAACTGTTCTGTCTGCACTTCCACTGGCTAGTAAGAATTCATGAGGATGAAATTCCACTGTTGTTGCTGGACCTCTGTGTTCAGAAAACTCTCTTAACTGTCTACCAGCCCTTAAATCCCATAACTGATTCAAAAAGAAGACATTGATTACTTATATTAATTGACGCTATTTCAAAATAGGATTTGTATAACATTTACCTTAACCATTCCTTCTTCTCCTGCACTAGCAATCCACTGACCATCAGGACTAAATTTTAAACTATTCACCATCCTATTGTGTCCTTTATAAGTGAAGATGCAACCTTTCCTTCGGATATCCCAAAGTTTAATAGCAGTGTCTAAACTACCGGACGCTAATAATTCTCCATAAGGATGAAAGTCCATACAACGTATGCCTGCTTTGTGCCCAGTTAATGTACGGGCTAATTTAGCATGTTCTAGGTCCCAAATTTTTAATGCTCCCGTTTGTGAGCCAGCGCATACTAAATCTTCTGTCTGTCCAAATCTTACGCATTCTATTGGAGTGGTATGACCACTCAGGCTCTGTAAACCGGCAAATCAGGATTATACAAATAATAAATTGAACATCGTAAAATTGAACTATAGTATTCCAGCTGAAATATTCCTTTTAATGAACCAATTGCAAGTAAAAAATAAAACTGTACCATAATACAATTCTGCTTTCCAACTGCCCATAGATTCACTTTTTTATCATCACCACCAGTGACCAAAACGCGTCCAGATTTGTGACCTAGTGCCAGGCAATTGACATTGGACGAATGGGCAACAAAATCCTCTGTACAAAGAGAAACAGATCATTCTTTCAAAATGACCTGAACAAGATGTCAGCTACCAATGACATCATAAAGACAGTATATTTTCGGTTTGAAAAAGGTTATGACCATAATAGGAAGATGCAGCGAACAGTTAATTATTGGATCTTAACGAAAGATTTGTAAACACGAATTGTTTACTTATCTCAGGGAAGAAAGAGCGCCAGAACGGAATCCGTTAGATGCACACCGAACCGACTGATGTATTAAATAAAGAATATACAACTGCGAATGAGACAGTCACTTACGGAGTTTCCATGACCTCTTCGTGGACGAAGCCATATTCCGGGACCACAGGATTGCGTTGTGCACGACTTATTTGGCAACGACAACAATTTGAGATTTCAGCTTGCAGATGCACAATTTTTTTTTGCTCGAATTCGTAGGTAACATTTTTACTTAGTGTTATTATTCAGTGCAGGAACGATTATTCAACGGGGCGGCAGCATCTCGCCGCGTTCTGGTCCTGAAGGCAATCCTTTCCTTGAAACTTCTGACCGTTTTCACAAACCGTTCGTTCCACCTCTTCGTCGTATCTCATTTCTTGAATCTGCCTGTCCGTGGGTAGCGCGAACTAACGTGACGTTGAAAAATATCGAAGTTCTGTTTCTATCGAGACTACGTTCCAATCGATCGCACCAGATGTCACCAGTTCTTCGGTCAATTGAATCCTAACCTCGGCAAGTGTCAGAGTGAGAAGAAGAGCTAATTATTTAAATAGAAGAAAAGTTATTCAAATAAAAAAGTTGTATCGTTTGTAATTAGTTACAGTGTATGCCGCATGATAACATGAATTATACATGATACGTTGTACGTGACGCAATTAAAACTCATAGTGTACTGTAAATATTTAAAAGTGAGGTTATAATTTTGGAATTATGTATATATTGAATAAAATATTTGCATTCGATCGTTCACGAGTGTTCGCAATTAAAATTAAGTCAATTTACTCCCAGACATCTAAAAGGTATTGCGTAAAGTATGTGCAAGGACAATCGCCAGAACCTCGAGTTCGTGAATATTTTTATTACATCGACCATCAAGGCATGGTACAATTTCATTTTTAATTAAATTTATGTTCAGAAGTGTAGAAGTTTAGGAATAATCGTATTAAAGTCCTTTCTCTTAAATATTAAATTTGTATTTTATTTGCTATAGTTATTCCTGGATGATACGCGTATAAGAAACTTCACATCATGTTTTAAAGGTGTGCATGAGCAATGGACTAATTTATTATTTATGTTGATTTATATCTCATGGCAGCCATATTATTTTAGATAAAAAGTTTTTAGCCTTTTTTTTCAAGCGCTTAAAAAAGAATGACACAGGTAGATATGTAGAACATTTTCCTTATGTTTCTCTTTGTGGTCCAGAGAGAAATTTTATAAGATGCGATGATTTGCCAATAGTTTTCACAAAAGTTCTTAAAATGTATAATAGTGCAACAAAGAAAACCGAAGACTGCTTTGGTTATGCTCATGCTGAAGAATTATTAATGGTATATTTAATTTTATTAGTAATTAAATAACTATGCATTTAGTCTTCAATATTTAGTAATAAATTCATTATAGGTTCCATTTCAACCAGACAAAATATATATGGATATTCGATCAGGAAGAATATACCATCCTGCACCTGAAAAGGCAGGAGGAATTGGACTAGTGAGGTCTCAAATTGCAATTGAACTTAGCCCATTATTTAACTTTGAAGAAGGAGAAGAAAATGGTCCAACTCATATTTTTTGGGAAAATAGGAAATATACTTTAGATTGCAATTGGTATAAGGATAAAGTACCACAGGCTGTCAAATAAAAATAAATAAACTTTATTTTTAATTAAAAAAGAAAACTGAGCACGATATATAAACAACTTTCGTAAAATGTACATATATTTGTAGATAATAACAAAGATTTATAATTGTTCTCTATCTAATAAATTTTGTTAAGATAAAGATGAAATATCAAAAATTCTAGCTGTAGAATCATCAGATGTAGTCAGTGCTTTTTCTCCATTTCTAAAAGGTTGTTATTGTTATGTATATTTTTATTAAAGGGTTGGCATAAAAAAAAAAAAAGAATAAATACCTATAGTTCTTTCAACTTACTCAGATATATATAAGTCAAGAATATCTGCCACGTGTCCAACGAATGAACGTAAACGTTGACCATTTTTTCCGTCAAAACACCTCAGGATACCATCTAGTCCCGCCGAAAATAATAGAGTCGTATTTCCCTTCCATAGAAGTTTAGATATACCGCTTTCTTGCTCTATCTTTTGTCTAAGCGTCTAAGTAATAATACAAAGTTATTGACTTGAGATGGTAAAGTTGCAGTCAAATGGGGAAAATAGTAATACCTGTTTTGAGATATCCCAGATGAAGATTTCTCCATTAACTGTACCAGTTGCAGCAACTTGAAACGCAGGATCCTTACAAAAAGCTGCTGTTTCTACCCAATTGCTATCCCTGTTTCCTTCACTACTTACAGCATTTTGATCATTATTCGTAACATTATTGTGCACATCATTATTAAGATTTTGCAGGATGGAAACTACCTGAGGTTTTTAAACAATATTACTTTCAACTGCTCGATAAGGAATCTTTTGGATATATTACCTTCCCTGTATTTGACATGCTGATTATAGTTTTACCATCTACAGCTGCAGAAAGTATTAAATTGTTATCCCAATGACAATCGATGGTGGTTATAGTAGAAGAATGACCTAATGCAGAAGATATAGATGACAACACCGAACTTGTTTTTAGATCTAGTATTCTAATAACTCCATCTTCATAACCTACTGCTATACGCTTGCCTAAAATATTACATTTAGTTCAGTTATGGCTTTAATTGAAGAATGAGAAATACAAAGACACGAATACCATCTGGAAATATTGAACCAGTCTCTGCCCGACAACCATATCCCTGAAAAACTTTACAATCTCCATCAGGTATTTTCCACATATATATTTCCCCATCAACAGATCCTGCTAATAAAATATTTGCAACTGTGTGCCACATCATCCACTGCGATAAAGAAAATAATATTTAAGTTTATTGAAATCCATAATGTTATAATATTTAATTATGGAGAATAAACTAACAGTGGCATCACCCATATTGTAATCCCAAACTTTAGTTTTATCAGCTAATTTCCAAACTTGTATCATTCCACTCATATCTCCAGTGGCCAAATACGATTCATCGTGATTAAATGCTGAAAAGATAATACTATCTTTGTGACCTGTACAGTCTAGAATGATTTCTCCTGACGATGTATCCCAAATGTAAGCCTTATCCTCTTCTCCACCTGTAGTAGCTAGTTTCCCATTTTTATTCAACGAACCGCAAAAGACAGAACCTAATGTTTTCATAGAAAATCACAATCTATCGTCAACACATAAATTTGATTGTAACAACAGAAATGTTCTTTACCTGTTTCGTGACTACTAAAAACACAAATTGCATCTCCTTCTTCCGAAGGATCCTCCTCCATCGCATCCTCTTCTTCGATGTCTTCTGTATCGTATGCGTCTATCACCTCTTCTATATCTCCTATGTATATCATATCTTCCTCATCTACTTGATTAGCCATGTCTGGAGAGGAGGGAGGAGTATCTGTATGCATGATTCACTCTAAAAACTTCAGAAAGCGTGCAACATATATAGGGCACGTTTTAAGAGGATACAAATATATTTAATTACATACCAAAGTAAATAAAATTTTAGGAATAATCGTATTACCTTACGTAGAAATTGTGCGTTCGGTTAAAATTTTTCACTTTACCTAAGTAATAAAATCAAAATTTCAGTCTTTCATTCGAAAAGGTAAAAATTCAAACGCCCGTCAACAATCGGAGTTCGGAAGCACCAGCTGATTTGGAAATTGGATGCTACAAGAATCATAGGGATTTTTTGTTATTGGTAATATTTGAGATCTGTCTTATAGCAGTAGCGACATCTTTAAAAAGAAGTTAAACTTGCATTTATCATGCGAAGGAAAATATATTTTCTCCCAAAAGATAGATTTTATTTAAATTTGCAAACTTTACTATGCAATTTACTATGCGATTCAATCATATAAGATTGTACATTCGTATTAAATGACTACTAAGCAAATTTTGGATAAAAAACGAATATTAGAATTAAACGTATATATCACATATACTTCATAATACTTAATAATAACGAGACGATAATATCGTATTTCTTTCATGAAATGAAATTAACTTACACTCGACCAATAAATAACGGTACAAAATGCTTTGTCTTTTCTCTATTAATATGTAATATCCATATGATGTTTGCAATGAAATATTGGAATTTCGGTATTTACGTAATTCTATGCTAATCACAAAACTTGCAATTTGTCTGACGTAACTAATAACTACCAGATAAGTATACATTTTAAGTATCTATACAATTTGGATATATGTATGTAGCATGTACGTTTGATGTCATACGTCAATCCGCGCCTCGTGTTTCATCATCCATCTCATCCATTTCTCCTACTCGCACCTCACGTTATATCTTTTTCTTTCTCACTAATAACGGTAGCCTATACCTCTCTCCGTCAGCATAGTTCTATCTCCCTCTAGCAAGACTAGTAAGAGTATACGCCCGACAACCGGCAGTCTCGGTCAAGCATCTGTACGGTGTATACGTTGCATTCGGATCTTCCAAAGTTGTCAATGTCTGTCGTTGATTTAAACCGTGAAAGTTCCAATGAAATATTCGCAAAGATCAGGTCAAGCAGTTCAAAGATTTCTATATATTCAACAGTCAGAAAGATTAATCACCAAATTGTCAATTTATATACGACCCTTCGAAGGAAGTATCGATCAAGTAAAATTTCGACCAAGATCCGACTAATTGATCATAAAGGTAATTAATTAAAATCATTCACGATACTTTAGACAAAGATTTAGATATTTATTATTGAAAAATGGCACGGGCGATATTGAAAAGCCGACGCATAAAAGACGAAAAAGAAAAGAGACAGACGATGATTGACCAGATGAATAGGATAATAGTCCTGTAAAATCATCAAGCGAAAGTGGGAGGCAACATGTGCATTAGAATGTTATAGTGGGAGTGAATGTCTTGACTGTGCGAGCTTTAAAGTACATACCAGTCATTGGGGTAAACGCACAGTGGAGCCACGTGCTGCGCTTGTCAAATCAATTATTCTTACGTTGCAATTTCGAATGATAAAGTAGAAAACGGACGACTAATGCTTTTCTTATCTCTTCGTTTTTCCCCTGCGATATTGTAAATTAAGTAAAATATGCGAGTATAAAGGCTTCGAACATTGAAATCGCTTTAAACGTAAATCGTACCTGAAATTGACCAATTGTCCATTTAAATAGTCATATAATAAATTGAGATGTATGCATTGACATAGAAAGTAAAATTTTTAAGGACATACTGTAAAGTATCTTCACGAGATTATTTTGGAATAGAATCGAAACAGGGAGATATGCAAACAAAATTCGAAGAGATATACTTTATTTAAATATAAAGATAAGCGATTCGCTCGGAAAAGAGACTACTCTTGGATAGAAACTTTTCCGCGCTTTTCGATTCCTAAATAAAATGGAAGCTAGAAACAAAAATGAGAATTTTCTGTGGGTGTTCGGATATGGATCTCTGTGTTGGCATCCGGGATTTAAATACAAAAAAAGCGCCGTGGGACACATCAGGGGGTTCAATAGAAGATTTTGGCAAGGGAATACGACCCACCGTGGAACGATAGAGAAGGTAAGTGCATTCTGATAAATGCATTCCCCTTTCTTTCCTCATGCTCAATTCCCCAAATATCTTCTATAGGTTCTCAGAAATGTTTATCGTTATTTTTGTTCTGCAAAAAGTATAAACACATTTCGGCTGGGAGTTTCACCATTTCAGTAACGTAAGAAGCAATGTTTACGGCTTATTAATACCACATTGTAAAGCTTCTCCTACATATATGCATAAAAATCATTCTACATGGCGAAATCACTGCAAACGTTCGCATTTAGAAATAAAATGATTATATTTAAATAATTTATCACGTTACATCCAGTCCTAAAATATACCGATGTATGTCGCAGAGTTTCGAAATATTTTATTACGCGCTATAAGATAATATTATAATAAACACAACATTTACGAATAAATATTTACGTCGAAGTGGCCATATCGTTTCAACTTTGAATCAAGTTCTCCGACAGATCGAGTTTTTCGCACGATGTTCGTTTCGCGTGTTCTATTAATACCTTTAATTTTCTTGTTCATGAATTCAACACGTGAATTCTTTCACAAAGATCTGGCAGACTTCCACGCCAAATGACAAAGTTGCAGTTTCGTTTGACAATGAACGTGTTTATGATAATCAACGAATAGTATAATGCAAGTATATAACCTAAAATATTTGACAAAGATCTTTTTAAGAAAACTGGTTTTGTTTCTTTCTTTTTGGTTTTGTTCTTTCGATCGCCTAATCAGAATTGAAATATAAAAAATATTTAATAGGCGGTAATTCTCTGAAATATCCGGTAGAGCATAATGTTTGTAGGAACGTACGAGTACGCTCCAGTAAGTACTTACGGATGCTTCCATTAAGACTGATGAAAATCGGTTACAGTTTCACCTGATGAGCTTGCCGTTCCAATTTCTCTAATTCATACGATATTATTCATATATTATAAATATATGCAAACGCTTTCTTCCGATATTTTCGACTTCTTACAGTCCATCGCATGTCCTTTACTACTATGGATATAGACAAGATTTATCAAACGAGAATTTCTCTTGATATCACGTTGCGGTTGCCTGTCGATTAATGTGAAACCAGTTACAACTTGTAGTAAGTGATATCTTTCGCGAGTACACGATTTCCTTCTTTGTTCGCGTTATGCGTTTGCATCATTCGATCGTAAAATAAAAAAACTCTTATTCGTCGCTTCCTTTATTTCGTTGCGATCGAAGTTATCAGTTGTTCGTTTAGTCATTCGTTGTCCTATTTTGTTACAGCCTGGACGAGTAGTGACGCTGGTGGAGGAAAAAGAGGTAAATATTACTCCTGAAACATCCTTCGTTAAGTTATTTAAACATAAAAGATATAACTTAGAAAAAACGAAGCTGGCACCCCGCTGGAGGTAGCCACCCACATGCTATATTTATTTTTATTTTATTTTTTTTTTTTTACCAATAAGATAACACTTTACCAAATATCCATAAGGACAAATTGTAAAAAACCAAAATAAAAAAAAAAGTTATTTAACGTACATACCATACAATATCGTTTCATTCTCATTGTTTCTTATATCACGTAATTTTTTTTTTACGACAAACTACAGGAATTCTGTTTACCGACAGGGCATCGTTTACGGCCGGGCTTTCCAAATCCAAGACACCGCGGCATTGCCTTACTTGGAAAATCGCGAGTGTTCTTTGGGAGGATACGTGACGACGATTGCCACGTTTCATAGTCGCGAAGGAAACAGGAGCTTTCCAGTCATTATTTACATCGCCACCAATAAGAATAAACATTGGCTCGGTGAGGCACCGCTTCAGAGTATCGCTAAGCAAATTTCCGAATGTTCCGGTCCCAATGGACATAACGTCGAGTATCTTTTACGGTTAGTTTCACCATAAATAACATCATTCGGTTGTAATTTTTAAATCGTTAATTTATATTCGTCTTGAAATTTCATTGCATATGTCACGTACAGATTAGCAGAGTTTATGCATCGTTATCTACCAGAAGCCCAAGACGAGCATTTATTTACATTGGAATTATTAGTACGTTCGAGGATAAAGGAAATGAATATGTGTGTGGATACGTTAATGGGTAAGCGAGACTACAATATCGACCTGGAGGACGTCGAGATCGATGCCAAGGATGAGGACAGTGATTTAGTCACCAATAACGCAAGCAATAATCTCAGGAAAAATTCCTTCCAATTCACTCTTCAAGTACCTGATAAGACTTTGCGTTGCCTCAAAATGTAGCCTGCATTTCCTATTTATACGAATAATTATCGAATGCTCGGACCGAGATGCAGAGGATTTATGTAATTAACGATAATAAGATAATATTCTTCGTAGATAATTTATGTAAAAACGTTCGTATCTTTCGAGAACATATGTATATTGAGTAATTATTGTTCTTGAATAGTTTGACTGTGATACGAATAGTTTAAGCATAACGAAAGTCATATTCCGGCAGCTTAATATTGTAAAATATATTTGCAAGTACGATTATCATACTTTTATTTTTAAATGTGCTGGACACTGTTTAGGATTATATTATTTCGAAAGCAATCGTGCCTTAAAAAGCGCAAACACAGGGCAAATGTCCCTTACTACAATTTTTTTAATTATAAGTTAATGACAAATTTTGTATCCGAATGCATAAAACGATAATTTATGAAAGAGATAATGTTTAAATATATTACCGAATATTTCTTTTTCTAAGTACGTGGTTCCTTGCATTTCTTAAACTTAATTATACTGTATATTCATATTCAGGAAAGCATTCGAAGAGTAATCACGCAGCGGTACCATCCGAAAAAAATAAAATTATACTTCAGTCGGTAAAGTAGAAACGATATATCATTGAAAGGTATAAGAAGGAAAATCAACGAATGGTATGTCACGATCTGCAATTATGTCCTGTTGGTAACAACTACATATAAAATTTCTTTTTTATCTTTATAATTTCTACGCGTAGTTATTCCAGAAATTAGAAATTTTAATTCCTTTAAATGATAATGACTATATAACTATAACTATATGATAATTCCGGAAACCTAATTTTTGGAACAGAAACAAACAGTGATAATTCTTTTAAATTGTAATATTTTTCAATTAATTTTTACTGACCTGTATCGTTCTAAAACTGACATGATATATTTAAAAGAATCGCTTATAATACACATATACGATAGAAATTAAATATTCCTGGTATGGAACGCTGGTTGAACTTTCAATCACCATATTATTTTACATCACTTTGCTTTTAGATAATTTTAAATAATTTCTATACAACGATCTAAAGAATATTTTACGTTATGTTTCAGGCCGAATTCTACGTCCGATTAAACCAAAGCGATACATAGTACTCTCAACTCGTACGCAGCTTTTTCTCCAATGTCTTTTATGCCGTCTTCGAGAACATGTTTGTTCCTTCGATGCACGTATAACGTATAACGAGATGTCGCAAATATGATTTGTAATTGATAAAAATTACTTGCGAGAGCGCAAAGTGAAAAAAGCATCGGCACACGTGATTTTCATAATTTTCGGTAAAAATACGAGGAAAAGGGAGCATGGAATTCCTGGTTACGCCGTGACGGCGTGGTGGGCCTCGAAGATCTTCGTTATTATTTCAGCGAAACGAAGCGTGCACGGGTGCACGCTCGAGTTGGCTCCTGTACGAGTTGTTAACTTCTTCGTGCGGATTCTGTCCAATTTATTACACAGACAATTCGTCGTTTCTTTTTCGAAATAAGTAGCCCGAAAATCATCCGGCGATCTCGCAAATAATTAATCAAATGAAGAACACCGAACCGTGGAAACGTTATATCTCCTCAATTTAAAACTTCCTAATACCAACATACTCGTTTAAGTGCCTATAAACATATACATTTGTATCGGTAAATCTTTCTCAATCTTTGTGCAAAATCATCGATAATCGAAGAACGTTTTGTTTCTCGAACAAACTCGCGAATCTCAAACCTCCTTGACCTCCGAGTATGACGAGACGCAACGTGGTAATCGACGGTCTGTCGAAAAGCAGGTCCATCGAGTTTACGATGTCTAACGAGAATCGCTTGGAATTCTAAGGACACCGGTACTACACCACGTACGATGATTTTTGTCCGCGGTTCGCAGAGTTGCTGGTTTTCTGGACAACCCGACAGTGGACGTAGGGAGAAAGAAGAAGTGGAGAAGCTGCTTACGGAACGTACGTAAACGAACGTTCGTCACGCATCGTGACGATAAAGCCAGCCAGGTATCTCAGGGATAACGTTACTCCTGGCTACGTATATGCTGTCCTGTAATTCCATTAATGTACTTTCTGGACAGTTTCAAAAGTCTTCTTGTCCTTTTCTACCGCACACTTCGAAATCCATGAATTTTACTACAGACTCTCAAACTCTAAATGATAAACGACGAATTGGAAAGATTTTCATCGGGACAAGTATTCTGTTTCCACAGTTGCGCTATTTTATTTCAGCTATTCTAATATATCCGATTAATTCAACGATATATTCTAAATTTTCGTAGGTTGCGCAAAAGGATTGTCCACAACGAAAATATATCTCCGTTGGCAAATGGTTTCCATAAGCTTGTCTTGGTGGAAAAGTCGAATACGGTTATATTGCTCGTCACGGTTATTAAACGCGTGTTTCTTTTCTCTTCTATCGTGCACGACAGATATTCGGAGCGTGCATCGATTTCAACCACCCACGAGCAATTTCGATACGATGCAATCCGCATAAACCTGCTACATTTCAACCTGAAACAAATAAAATACGCGAGATTAGAAAGTTGTTGGACTATACGTAACGAAATATTCCCAATGTCATAGGACGATCATTTCTATGCAGTATTACAATCGAACAGCGATATTGTTTCCTTGGTTCTTCATGGTCGTTGGATTTCCGCAACGATAAAATAGACGCTAAGTCGCTTGGTGGCACGTTTTCCCGCGCGTTTTTCTGAAAACTAGCTGCCATTAAAAAGCAGAGAAAAAAGTGACGAGGCCGTGGGCCGGTTTAAAAGGCGTAAAGCACGACACGTTTTGTTAGCGGTATGACGATTTCCGTCACGTTATTGTGTCAAGTACTCGCGACTAAAAAGTTACCGTCGCCGCGTCATTTCTTCTTCCAAACAGTGTACTACTACACTTGATTTACAATACGAATCGTTTCGCGATCGCGAAATTCATTCAAAGCACATCGTATACCTCTCTTTCGTTCTACGTTCATTTCACATCTTCTTCTTCTTCATTCTTCCAAACAAAGGTGTTCCAAATATACTTTCACTCATAAAGATATTTCAATACTTACCATGAAAAACTTTTGTGTTATGTTGTTACGTGTTTTACGAGTTTTCAGATTTCTTTCGAATTTTACCAATATGATCAGAACAATCCGGTTCTTTCTAGAGTGCTAATAACATTCATAGTACCTTCCTTAAAGGTGTCGTCAGGAGTTGGAATACTTTCATGAGCTACTGCACATGGCAAACGTATGAAATTTTCTGAAGCTTATGATGTAACAGAATTATACGTATACTCGGAGAACTGACACTTCCAAAGATTCAATTATTACTAGATTAACACTTTTACTACCACGCCGAAATCACGTGTTTCCCTCAGGACGCCACGGGAGTATTTTTATTATTCAAAGCATATGATGGCAAAATAATAATAAATCGACGATGTAAGACGACATTCTTCTCCGATGGACCGTTTATCTTATTGGTGGTCACGGATGACCACCGTGGCGTCTTGGTAACAGTTGATAACAACGTGTTATAACGAGGCTTCGTTTATTTCAACAAACCATTCGCATTCGTTGTTTCCTCTTAAGCAAAACGTCCAGAATATATCAATGAAACGTGTAAAAGATATTAGTAAATGGTATTTGCTCGTTCTATATATAATAGTAAGGTATGTTTAGCAGCATTTACGATTATTTTCTAAGGTGTGTTTATAATAATATTCGTAGATTACACCTCAAAGATATGGATGCAAACACTGTGCACCGTTAGATGCAAGATTTGTTCTTATTTTCTTTTATTGATGTTCTAATAAAAATGTTTAATTGTTCAATGAGGCAATGAGCATTTTTTTTTTTTTAGTTTATTTTGTTTTTTTTTTTACAATTTGTCCTGAGGACATTTGGTAAAGTTTTATATCTTATTGGCAAAGAAAAAAAATAAAATAAAAATAAATATAGCATGTGGATGGCTACCCCCAGCGGGGTGCCAGCTTCGTTTTTTCTAAGTTATATCTTTTACGGTGGCAGTCAAGGTGTTAACGAATTTATGAATTTTCAATTTTACCAACACGATTCTTCGAAAAGCACGGCAAACATTTTAGTCGCCAGACTTCTCAAACGCAACGAACTTTTCTGCCTTAACGCTTTACCTATTAATCGGCTTTTTGTATCTTCTTCGTTATTTGAGCGGCAATTTGTTATTTGGTACTAAGGTACCTCGCTCAGGTGCGTCAGTTGCGTTGCTTCGTAAGCTGCCACAATTTTATACCAATTTGAAGAACTTACCGTTCGCGATGAACGAGAAGAATGGTATTGGAGAGACTAAGCCGAAACAGAGCCGGCGCCAAGGAGAATCTGCGCCTGAGCTACCGGTCGGACGTGCGTATGCCGTTGAACCGCTGGCGGTCAGTAAAGTGTTAATTTGAGCGACCGGTTGAAAGTGTCGGACGAAGGAAGACAGTGTACGTTCGATGGATGAAAATGCAAGAAAGCGAGCTGTAGAAAAGAAAATCTCACGGATGAATGAAAGTTGCTGTGTTACGGCGTAACGATTTAAACGTCACGGCTCTCGTTACACATCGATTATCCATAAGTAACGAAATTATGCTCCCTTATCGTTACGTAACCCACGAAACAGTGAAACTACAAATCAATTATTCATCGTATCGTGGAACAAGAGCGGGCCGTTTTTACCGACCGTGAGACCGGTGGCTGGCAATAAGGCCTCCTTTTGCGATCCGTTCGTTTTATCCAGTAAAATCCTTTCTCTTCTGGCACATGGAACAGACGCGTTAGCTGGCGCATCCTCTTAATCGCGAGCGAATCCACGCGTTCCGTTCAATCACGCGTACGTATCTCGATTCTTTTCAACGACTATTGAAATCGGAATACGGCCAAGGCTGTACACGGCTGATCGAAAATGCACGATTTCTAAGACGGTGTGAAAACTTAATCAGAACGATCACCTCGACACGCAATAACGCCTCGTATCTCCATTGTTGTCCTAGGCATTTATTTTCTTCCGCTTTTGTTGATCGTTAAAGGCTATCGTGAGTGAAACGTGGTTGCGTTTAAATTAAACATTGAACAGACGAAGTTAAATATTTTCTGCCTATTTCTTTATTATTATTGTTGTAATCGTAATTGTCCAATTATTATTCATCGTCGTGCGATTCGTTTGCGACGGTTACGAATAATAAGATCGCAATGGTGTTGTTTCAGAATGGTAATATTGGAAGGAGAGAAAAATTCGTGTAACGAAAAATAGCGAACAATTTTTATTACATACTCGAATTATTACGTGGCTGGCGCGTCCTGATGTTTCAAGATTTAAGATCGTGTCGTCTGGAAGAGGAAGCAATCGTTTAATTAAACGCATCTGGCTTGTCATTGAATTACTTTATCGGCGATGTTGTTGCCGAGAAGAGTCGCTATCTGGGAATAACGACATTACGTTGCCACGGCGCATCAAATTTCTCCGGCAATGCGTAATTTAGGCGTAACAACCGGGCAGATGCAGATCACGATCATATGGTACGACGAACGCCGTGATATTTCGTCCATTATTGCCTCGTCTCTTTGTTTCTTTGTAGAAAAAGCCACTTTCACCGCACACGTTTCCCTGTGTTCAACGCGTCGCTTGTCTCCTCCTTTTAAATAGAACATTATTATCGAGGGGCGTGATGCGTGGCACTGTCAGAGCGAACATAGCGGACCACCCGAGCGAAATTAAAAACTCGCTCGGCTAATTCGAATTCGGCCCGAGTTTCTAAATATTCCGGATTATTCGATCGTGAGAACTTGCGGGTTACATCGGCCGCTAATTGCGAGTAATCGCGTTCGAAACGAAGGCTTAATTAAAGGGGATTCCTAATGAAGAACGTGGTAGAAAAAAATGAGAAGCACCTTGACATGTACCAAACGGCTCCATAAAATTAGATTATATAGCTGAAACTGTCTCATTAACATCGTTAATTCCGCGCGTCGTTGATCATTTTAGCCGCGTTCATCCGTCGTGGCGCATTAATTAAGCGTATTCACGGATTTATTAGTTTTAGTGGGTCGTGGCTTTAGTACGAACGTGCTCCAACAATGAGTATACGTTTTCACGCGTATCTGCATCATCAACTCGCACGGACCTGCAGAAAGCGACAAATCCTTCAGACAATCCTGTTTTCTCTATTTTTCATAACTTTTCAAATATTGCTCCAGCCAAATTACAATAACCATTGTATTTTTCAGGTGAGACAAATTTCTCGCATTTCTAACCATATCTTTGCTTATTTATCTAAACTGCGCAGATGTCACGTACAGTGGCTCGTGAAAATATTCGAACGCATACTGTAAAATATTGCTTGCACCCGTACGTTCTATATACGTGTTATATGTATAAAACATTTTGAAATTTCAGCGCTCTAATGAGACACGACTGTCACGAATGTAAAATTATACTCGTGTATTGTCATTACACGTTGTAGAAGCTTCGTACGACATAATACATTCGTACAGAGTTGCTGTAAGTGTTTCGCTACTTTCGTCGGCTGTTATATATATAAAAATGAGCCTATTAACGGTCGACGTATCGTTAGAATTGTATACAAAAGCAAAGGCTAAGTAAGCGAGAGAAAGCGAGCGCTTCGTAGGAAACCTTCGTAGACTGGATAGGAAAATTTCGTGCGACTGTACTGTGCACCTCGTCGATCATTTAACCGCGTCATTACGCGACGCTGCATCAATTAACTGCACTCGGTTGGATATACCGCAGGACGTAGCACCGCGTAGATGCGTTCGAGGAGATGAAAGAGAGAAAGGTTTCTGTGCCGGGGCAAACGAAGCCTGTGGGCAACACGATCGTGTACAGGCATTCGTTGCTGGTTGCGCTATTGAAATATCTGTGCTTAGCGCTTTGCATGATGCACCTACGCGAGCTTCGAGTTGCGAGCCTGCGATCCACGTCGCTGCTCGATCCCCGGCAAAATAAATCGTACGATCTATCTTGTTTTAGCCGGCGATGGGTTTAGGCATAACGATTCCATTGTGCATTTAATAGTCCACGATCGATGTTTGTACAGGATGGTACAATGGAGCTCTGAATATTTAATAGTATTTTAATAGTATTTAATAGTATTAGAAGGACGAGCCGTTTCAAAGACGTATTTCCGCGTTAATAATTTCACGTATTTTTTGCATTCGTTGAAAACCAGCTCGAGGAAGATCGGCTAGCGACCGTTGCGCAAAATTTGTCCCCTATAGACGTGCTTCTTGTTTCGCGTGTTTCGTTGTTATGCAAATGAACGTGTTACCATCGCGTCGAGAAGCAGATTGCACGGCCAATTTCAGAGGGGATATTTACCGGAAGACGGCAAGTCAATGACCGAGTGTAATCCTCGGAATAATCAACGTGATTTTTCCATGTCCGTTTCGGTGATTCGTCCGTTGCGCTCGGTGGTATCATCGATCGAAGCGAATACGCGAGCTGAACGATCCGACGACGCTGAGAACGTTAGTCGTACTCGTTTATCGGCTGATTCGAGAAACTTAATCGAGTAATTTTTCATTTATCGAATGATAATTCGAAGCGCCACATTGGCGTGTGATAAATATGCCAGGAAGAAAGAGAGGAAAAAGTTTTGACGACAGGCAAGATGGAATATAATTGAGAGTACATCTGTATTTCACTGGTCGAGAAACTGTGTCGATATAATTGGGCAAGGTGATCAATAACGTTCGATACCGCGGGAACACCGGTCGAAAGAAACGAGAGCAAGACCCGATTTCGAATGGTTTCATCGAACGGTGGAGCGTGGATCGATCGATAGATGGATGATTCGCAAGCGCGGCACACTGGGTCGCGTATGTGCAGTTAATAACGAGGAAGAACGTGCCTCACGAAGTTCACATAAATTTACGGGGTAGCAACCTACTTATCACCTGCTACGTTCGTGAAACGCTATCCCTTTAATATCGTTTTACACGGTACGTAATTATCAAAGTGGATCGCGAACCGCTCGATAACGAAACAATAAATCCTAAGAGGACATGGTGCGTGATTATGCTCGATCACTGTGTCGTCGTTACCGCAATCTGAACATTTTCCACCATAGAAATAAACAAATATCTTTCCATTCTTTTCATAAACGTGCAAACATAAAAATAAAGGAAAGAAAAAAGATATCTTGAAAAATACCTTTGGCGTCAGACGAATTCCGTATTATACTGTGTTTTTTATAACGGAATTATTCTATCGGACGATTAAACGTCGGATTATGATTACCTAACACGCAATAGTATAAAACATTGCAACGATTGGTCACGCATAATTTGCCAAACGTGAACAGGTTTCATCGACAACGAGCAAACGAAATCGAAGGATGCAACGTTGGTCACAACAGAGTTTCCATGTACCGCGGTCCGAAAGATCAAAAGGAGGATTGTTAATAATGGTCGATCGAAGCCGATAATTCTCAAATATATCAAACGGAGGACGTCGCGCAAAGCAATTTGTATGGTACAAAGGTATACGGCTGTGTGTATATAACCTGTCTACCGAAAGCCGACATCGTGTCAGAACCTGGCAAATGAGGGAGCCTGAAAGATAGAAAGATGCGAAATGTCAGCTGTAAAGTCCCTCTGGGAGAAAGAAACTTGGCTTTCGGGAGGGGATAACCACGAGTAAAGTCATCCCGCTTGCGTCATCCACCTGCCGCACACGCTGTTCGCGTCCGGTACCGTTTTCGGTACCTGTTTCTCTTTTCTCGGGCTCGTGGCACCGAAGCTGCCGTGACCATGAACTTGTCGATCCGATTCGACGTCAAACAATCGTCACGCTTAACCCCTCGCTGCCACCTTTACGCTCGCGATTATGCTCGTTGAAATCTCGCGAATAATTAAGTCGATCAGTCTGCGCGAGTTAGGGCCATGTTCCATGGTCGGGAAATGGCAATGCGCTTGAGAATGTTCGAAGCTGGTTGCCAAACGAAGGAGCAATAGAACGTGACAAGTGTCTTGAAACGTCTACTAAGATTTAGATGTATTTTTAATAGGCATCTTCGCCGTGTATTACACGTCGATAATACAATGATTAATGACTGACGAAGGAGAGGTAATAAGCATTTACAAGAAGGTTTCGAGCGTCCATTAGCATATTGATTGTTATTTCAAGTAAATGGCTAGAAAAATTCAGCGAACAGCCGCGAAATTCCACGCATACCTCTGTCCTTGCGTCATCAAGTTTTCTGCATCCCCGCGCGCGCTATCGCCGACTGAATCACTTGGCTCTTTGCTAGTTACTTTCAAAGCTTATTACGCGGCCCGACTCTCGTGGAAACACGGCAGCGTCATGATCGAAGTTCATTACGTCTCGTTCAAGAGCCGGCTTTTGCAACAAGCATCCTTCTAATATAACCTCGTTTTCACACTCTCGATATACGATATACGATGGAACGCCGGCACACGTAAATCCATCGAACAAAAGAAAATCATGTTATATAACCTTGAGGAAATAAGGTTTTCAGAGAAGGCGCGACTTTTCGCCAGAAATTCACGACGCTGATCATAGACCCTTAATGGTAATGTTCGACCCCTGATGCTAGTTCCGTTGAACAATTTGCTGGAGGATCGGTCAAGCGGCCAGGAGAGAAATTTGCAATTAAAACAGCTAGGGGGACTTGTTCCCCTCGGGGAGGCCGAACACTGGCACGGATGCATTCCGATACGAAGAAGCTCGTGGTCGCGTGAAAGTTGTTCACCTCCTCTTCCTCCTTCGGTGTCGGTTTCTTTTCCTTGCGGACATGCTGCACGAAGGAAGCGGCCGCTGGCTCCTCCGAGTCGCGATTTGCCAATAGCTAGCCGACTACCATCCGACGAGTCGACGAGTTCCGAGTAACCTTCGGCTAACCCATGACCACGTCATCCTTGTCCTAACCTAGTCACGTGAGCGGTACTTTAGCTGCCGGCGGGGCGGAGGGAGCAGGAGGAGGAGGAGACACGCGGAAATAGCGAGATTCCCCGATGTCAATGGGGTATGTACCTATGGAAGCTGTTCTTTTATTTTCGAATGGTCTTAAGGATAACCACGGTATCGCTTGAACCAAGCTTCGCAACTTCGTCGAGAAGTCGCTTTGTTATCGATGTATGGAAAATTCTGATTTATGATCGTTTTTGCGCAAAGAACCTTTATTGTACGTTCGTTATATTGTTTCCAGTCAAAATACCAGCGACGGTATGCAGAGAGATACTATCGTCCGGGAGAATCGACCATAAAGCAAAGAATTCGCCATAAGTGGATGCTGCTACTGGCTTTCTCAATTTCAACGCGAATGAATCGTAAAATGGTGAAATATTCGGCATTACTTGCCTTGATTTATTAGAATCTTGACCTACGACGTCGAAGCTTCAGACTGTTCTTCCGACGAGCTATTAAGGTCCCAGCGCGTTGCTCCTGCTTCCGGCGTTTAAATTCAGAGCGAGGATGGACCGAATGGTATAAAAAAGAAAAAAAATAGCCGTGGGCGAGCGCACGCATCAGCTATTATTATATTAGAAGTCATTACCTGTCTTTGTTCCTGATCCGACTGTTTCTGCCCATTTTTTTGCATCACGATAGCCTGTTACCAAAAATTGTGAATATATCAAGTAAGCATGATATACGTATACGTTTTGTTTCGAATGGGAATTCTTAAAATTGAGAAAAATTAAGAAAATTACAGACATTCTAGACATTCGATCGTTATTTATTTCAATGGATAATTACTACGAATGTAAATTCACATATTATTAGAACTCAGGATTATGTTTTATAGACGAAAAATTATTGAATCTGAACGAATGCCATCTGTTTGTCAAAAAGGAGATTTGAATTCATCACGAAACTCCAGTGAGGACTCGTTTCAGGAGCAAAAAAGATGGCAATTTTGCCTTAATCGGTACATTCACGAAGATCAGGTATATGCTGTACGATCGTGCGCCCGCGGCCTGATGATTAGCCTAATGGGAAATCCAGGTCTGCTCTCTCTCTGTGCCTGGGCTTAGGGTCACGAAGTCAGTCAGGTGAATTCTTCTGTTTTGAGTAGACAACCTCCGGATTACTTTGTTGCTGGCAATTCTGCCGGTTCGCCGGCCTCTTACCGATCGTTTGATGTGACGTTTATGTGCCATTGTGACGGTTAGGATACATTAACCCCTTCGGATCGGAAATTAATCTTCGAAAACTACATGGATCTTGATAGCGAATAATAGAACAGCGAAATGATCGCTGTCGATAAATTCACGTACGTGTAGTACATCGAATCATTATGTTATAAATTAATCGTTTCAAGCGTATAGATCATTCGAAAATTAGAATGTAGCCCGGAGATACGAAACGCAGCAATTCATTTTCGGCCTTTGCGAGAAACGAGAACGTTTTCCTCTGTACAGAATTTCTATCCGTCGTTTATTGTATCCGTATTTCCAGCTTGTTTTTTGCTCTTTGTTTTTCTGTCCTGTGTCGTGTTTCTGTCCTCTACGTATGTACACAAGTACACCAGCGGCATTAGATTCCCTGCATCTCTCTATTTCTTTTTATTATTCCTCGTCCTTATCTTTTTGTCTTCGTATATCAGTTCTTTTGTTGCTGTTCCGTCGAGAATCGTCTTGTTCCACTTGCTCCTTTCGTTTCCCTCATTTTCATTTTTCTTTTGTCTCCTGCCGCGGCTGCACTCGTGACCAGAAATACGAAACAATCGCACGCTGCAGGGAACACACACGACGCTTTGGATAACGCTTTTCACTATTCACACTTTGTACTCTTTGCATCCGACGCGCTCGAAATGGGAACCTAAGGCTGTTTTTTCGAACACGATCATTGGCAAGACAGAGGCAACAATGAAAAGTGAATATCTACATACACAGGGTGTTTCATTATTATCGATGATAATCGTTACCACCCCATCTATAATTCACCGCACGCTTTCCTACTTTGGGCAAAACGATTCTTACGATTTACAATACTTTTGACGTAATTTGTAATTTCAATATCTAATCGATTCTAACTTCATAACGTCATACAGGTTATTTCGTAGTATAGAATCGCGTATATTTCCATTCGACTAAGTAACTTTTAGATAAACGATAAGATCAACCGAAAAGCATCTTATATTATATTATTGTTATATTATATACATTCCAGCGATCATTTTGTCAAAAATAAGCAAGTTTCCGGTGACTTATGGACGAGAGGGTATATTTAGAATGAGTTGAAGATTAGAAATTATCATGAATACCACAAAGATGAAATCAAACGGGATTAATCGAGCGCTGGTTTGCAAATCGAAAAGAAACAGAAAGGTTCGATATATAAATAATACAATCTTTTGACCTCGTTTATGATCCTCGATCACCCCGTGCATTCCCATCGCGTTCTTTCAAAGGCGCAGCACCGTCGGCGATTCATTAATTAGCGCGTTCTTCGCAGGCAGAAAAATGCATGGGACACGGATAAGAGCGTTGGATTTTCGATGCGTGTAAAATTGCAGAAAACGATGCCGCGCAATTCTCTGCGGCATTTTTGCAACCGTGATATCATTATCGTGGTTATTAACGTCGAAGGACGTGTGTTTACGCATCGGCGACCGCGGCTGAACAAGCGGCGTAAAATAGATATTCGATGGCGGTGCAACGCGATTAAGAAAACTATCGATTGTCCCTGGAATTGATCGAAGGCGAGAGAAGATCGAATCTCCCGAGGAAATCCCATGAACCGTAATCGCGCAGTTACACGTGGCGCTCATAGCATTTTTTTACTCGGTGCACGGTGATTGTAACCCGCTCGACCATTCGACTGGATGCGTTCTCCTTATGGTAAGAGCGATTTGCCAATGCTGCAATTGATATTTACGAGGACACGAGTACCGTAGACCAGAAATGAAATACCGTGCCGGCGAGTAATCGCAGATACAGAGAGACACGTATTCGATATTTTTATCATCATTTTTTCGTTCAATTGCTATACAGTGGTCAATTAGAAAACTACAAATTGCAGCGAAGAAGAAGAAACAAGAATAAAAAGTTATCGCGAACGAAAGCGGTGTACCTTGAACATTTTCTATACTTTTAAGTAAATAATTTTCAAGTTTCCCATAAATGTACAAACACGCGCAGTCTACTCGTAGCGTAAACTCGATGCGTTATTTAGCCAAGCGTCGAAACAAAAACCTATATTTCTACGTATAATTGCAGACGTGGTTGATAAAACACGCCATCTCACCACGATATCATTAAAAAGTTGCAACAAATTGGAATTGTAAAGATACCTATCGTAATTTGAATGACGTATATTTCTTTTTTTGTTTTTTTAAATCGTTTATTTTGCCAAGATTTGTTTTTTTTTATACATTTTTGAGATTCACAATAAACAATGAATTTGAGTATAGTGTGTTAGGCAAAAGTACCGGTACGGCGTAGCCATGCTATATTATGTGTCGTGGTTTTTCGGTTTTTATGTTTATTTTTGCTTTTTGGATTTAAATCGCAGAGGAGCGTGGCTTTTGTGTATTCTTGTTTGTTGTATTTTTGTCCTGAAACTTGGCCGCGAAACAGGACTCTTCGGTGGTTTGGCGTAGATTTCTCTTCGAAAACGGATGATCCATCCGTATCTATGCGCCTATTACGATATTCTCTTAAATCTCGAGGTGCGAAAAGCACGGGAAACGAATGGTGAATTCGTTGCAAAATTGTCGAACCGTTCTCCGCGAGTTTCTGGGGGATCTGATTACATAAACAAACGGAACCTCCGGTCCATTACGTAAAAGGCTCGCCTTCGCACGCGGTGTGGGATCGACGATGGAATACGATGACGATGTCAGACGACGGCGACGCCGATGATGATGTGGCCGACGAAGGTGAGGCTTTCCGCTATAATAGGATTAATTCGTAGGAGCCGATGAATGCACGTGATGCGTCGGTGTTCTCTCTTTCTTCTCTGTTTTCAAGGTGGGCGAACGTGTGCAACGCGCCGCCGCTCGTCGTAATTCCTGACTTCATCGCTGGCGATTTTCTATGCCTCGAACACAACCAGCCGCCACCTCTTGTCCTCCGCAATTTCACTTGTAAAAGCGGTTTGCAAGCGTTATGCCACAATGGCTGTTGCAGATTTTTCGTTAGACGTTATTGGCGGAGGAAAAGGTGAAGCCACTTCCCATAGCCTGTAATAGTCCGCTACTGACGATTCGCTTTAGGAAGGCGCGTGAATGGGATTGCTGGATCTTAAACGATGCAACGCGAAGATTAGTCTGCCGGATTTTTAATTTCAAAATATCAATTTTTCTTGCTACTAACTATTCATTTCTATTCGCTACATTACGAATAAATTTTGAACTTTATTAACAACAATAATAATAATAGAGACATAATGGCAAATTCAAGTTAATCTCATTCGTAATTGTACTTACAATTTGAGAAGGAGATACGAAAGAATCATCATCGATAGATAGGAATTTCTCTTTTCATTTTCTGTTAAAGTTTTCCTAAAATATCACGAGTCTTTTTTCCCGTATTGATACAAGAACGAGATTGGAATATTCGAAGAATTCGAGGACCGCGGTAGAGTTGGGAAGCAATGGTCAGATAGGTATCGAGTCGTTTGTAAATTTTTTACGAAGCGTGCGATACGTGAACTTGGATTTTTCTAAACGATCTAATCCGTGTCTGCAATTACTACGCATTAAACGTAATAAATGCTTGATTCACGAGCTACCGAGCGACAAATTAATGTATCATCGGCTGATACGATTAATCCAGTGATTCACTGTTCCCAGTAGGAAGCGAGCGTGACTGTGTTTGCCAGGCTACGTTGTGGTGTTTATCGATGGAAAAAAATTCACCAGGAGAAATTCACGTTCCGAAATAATCGGTCGGGTTGTTACGAAAAAATCATCGGCCCGTGTTATCGTGCCGCGTCTCGTCCGTTACGAGGCACCTTCACGACGAATGAGAAACCAACGCGTAATTAGAAAGTACAAGGAGCCTCCGATCGCGGAGAATGCAGCGTAACGCAATGCAAGTGGAATTCCGTTTGATTTCCGCGGCTGACTCCCCGCGAAGCCAACGTCGACTCAACTTGTTTGCATCCTTCCCATCCCAGCTATTTATTACCTTCCATTTTTCTTATCAAGACTCTATCGCTATGTCGATACTTTCCTTCTTCGCGTCGTCTCTTTAATTTTCACTGATTTTCCTCTCGTTCATTTCCGATTCGAGGTTTTTAATCTTCCACCGACGCTCGCGAAGCACACGCCTTGCTAATTACAAATTTTCCAATTATTCGTTCCATCGTCATTCGTATTCTCATCTTTCTTCCTGCATAAGACGAATAAATCGTTGGTCAAACATTTCTGGAAATCTCCATACTTTTGGCTGAATGTATTTTAATTTCATAAAAGATGTAACCTAGCAAACACGAAGATGGCACCCCGCTGGGGGTAGCCACCCACATGCTATATTTATTTTTATTTTTTTTTTACCAACAAGATATAACACTTTACCAAATGTCCTTCAGGACAAATTGTAAAAACCAAAATAAACTAAAAAGAAAAAAAAAAAGTATTTTAATTGGAAAATCGTATTCGGGAAAGGATCTGCAATGATTTTATTCTCTACGATCGTCACTTTTTTTTTTATTTTTAAATCGTTTATTTTGCCAAGATTTGTTTTTTTTTACACATTTTTGAAATTCACAATAAACAATGAATTAGAATAAAGTGTGTTAGGCAAAAGTACCGATGCGCGACGGTACGACGTAGCCATGCTATATTATGTGTCGTGGTTTTACGGTTTTTTTTATTTTTGTTTTTTGGATTTAAGCCGCTGGGGAGCGGAGCTTCTGTGTATTCTTGTTTGTGTTGTATTTTTTGTCCTGAAACTTGGCCGCAAAACAGGACTCTTCGATCAGTATTTCTACGATCGTCACTATTGCATCTATATACAGTAACAGTCTGTAAGATTGATTTTGAAAAGTAATTGATAAAAATAATCGTGGAAGCGCATTGAATCTTCGTATCCCGTTTGTTGAAGTAGAAACTATTGCCTCGGATTATTTAATTTTTCCAAGTCGTGAAACTAAGTCGAAGCTAAATGAATGTCGAGTTGCATCGATCGAGCAATAACAGCGTGAAATTAAAAACGTCGATGACTGGTGGCTAGCTTGTGAAAATCATTCATCGGTAAGAAGTCTGATATCACGTTCAAAGTAAGGACTATTAATACCGGCAAAGAGTGCCGCTGGAAATATTCAAGCCTTGCATTCGAAGGGGAATAGGTTCGCGGTGGTTCTAAGTACACATGGTCGTATATACTCTTCTACACATATATACAGGCACATGTACAGAAAGCGGTACGCTTGTGGGTACAAAGTGTTTGCACGACGCGGAGATGAGAGAAGAGAGGAAAGGATGGAAGAAGATCCGTGCCACTCGGTCATTGGTGAACGTACCGTGCCGTACCGTGCCGTACCTTGCTGCATCGTATCTCTTTGCATCGTTTCATCGTCTACGTGCAAGATTCTTTCCTTACCTGGCCTCTGGTCTTTCTTCTCGTCTTTCTTTTCCTAATAAATACACGGAACAATGAAATTTTCCTAGTCCTTGACATTGAAAACATCTGTTTTTCCAAGATCCAGACGACTTTCGATCTTGCCACGAATACATTCGTTTACACTCTCTTAAGCGTTATGGTTTCGCATAAAAGATACAACTTAGGAAAAACGAAGCTGGCACCCCTCTGGGGGCAGCCACCCACATGCTATGTATTTTATTTTTTTTTTTTCTCACCAATAAGATATAACACTTTACCAAATATCCATCAGGACAAATTGTAAAAAAAACCACAATAAAAAAAAAGAAATGTTGTTTCGTTCTCATAGTAAATTTTTTTTTTAATTAAGAAGTTTTTTTTATTTTATTTTGTTTTTTTACAATTTGTCCTGAAGGACATTTGGTAAAGTGTTATATCTCATTGGTAAATAAAAAAATAAAATAAAATAAATATAGCATGTGGGTGGCTACCCCTAGCGGGGAGCCAGCTTCGTGTTTTCTAAGTTATATCTTTTATATCTCACAGTAAATTGAATTAAAAAAGTTATGTCGGAAGTGTGCGATAAAATCTTAGATGGTGGTCTGTTTAAAACGATTGTTTATCGATGTACGCACGTAATGAGAAAGTAGGAGGTTCCCCTCAGCTGGCAAGCAATGTCTGTGTTTACGATAAGAACACTTGTTTCCTGGTCGAGGTTCCATTTATCCAAACGTTGTTCTTATCCTCGTTGTAACTGATTTGCTACGATAGCGATGCTACTGGTTTAAGGATCATTAGTTTCACGAATCGATGTGTTACGAAAGTTACATTTGAAACTCGTTGATGGCAATATTTTGAAGCTAACATTGCGACCAATTATTAATTTGCCGTGTAATTCGAAATTACGAATTAGTCAACTTTTGTAGAAAATACAAAATTCGTATTAGAAAGTTTAAACGGATCGAGCGAGCGTACCTCGTCGACTTTGCGTTTAGAACTAAAAGCAACGGTTTTAAACGTGCAGGCATAGCGCGTTAAAATGCATCCACAGTCGGCCAAACTCGAGCCCGCATTAGAGCCTGTTCAGTACCGGTAAGGTCAAAGGATATCACCTGCATGCCCCGCGTACACGCATCCCCTCCGCGAAAAATCCTCGACCATCCGCTATACTTGACCTCTTACAGTAATCTCCATGATAGTGTCCCGTGGCACATAAAAATTGAATGCTAAAAACAATGTACACTTATACATCAAGACACTGACAACGTCGAACCATACGTTACGCTCGCCCGTAAGATTTGCAATTTTCATTAATTAACTTGGCCAAGTAGAATTAACCTATCTTTGATTCGTTATAATATTTCCAATTTTCCGATATTATATTAATATAATAACAATAATATTTGTAATTTCTAATATTTCTAATAATATAATTTCTAATTATTCCAATTATAATTTCTAATATTTTCAATTATGTAGCATTATATTAATATAATAACAATAATATTTGTAATTTCTAATATTTCTAATAATATAATTTCTAATTATTTTAATTATAATTTCTAATATTTTCAACTACGTAGCATTAGATTAATATAATAAGAATAATATTTATAATATTTCTAGTTTCTTCAGGGTAGGAAAAATGCATTTGTCGACGGAGTCATCGAACCGAATCAATTTCTATTCCACGTAAAATACAATTGCTAAAAATGCAGCAAATTTGATACGAAAGAAATGTAAACTGATTAAAAAAACTAGAGACGCAGGGAATAGAAACGCACCACATTGTAGCTTCAAAACGTTCCTCAAGGAATGCAAAGTATCAACCATCTTTATTCCTACTGATTAATTTAATAAAACTTTGCGTGATGTAAGAGGAATTACGTTGAAAAGTTTCATTCGAAGCGAATAAATACTTACGCACTGTGCGCTGGCGTATGTAAAACGCATGTAAAAACGAAGAGGAAACAGAGAAACCGAACAAGGAAACGAATGATAAAGGAAAGCCACAAAGAGGCGCGAAGCGGCACGAAAACGCGCGACAAAATCCAATCGAAATCCTGGCGTTTAAGTACCGGTAAGGTCAAAGGATATCAACCGCGTGCGCGCACATCCTGCCGACGAAAAGAACGCGCGTCGGAGGTGGCGGAGAGTTGACCCTTGCCGGTAGTATCCTCTTCTCCTCTCTATCGGTTCTTTGAGCAGCGTTCTCTCTCGGCGCTGTTCGAAGCGTACTTGTACGTACGCTTAGAATCTAGGTAAAACCGGCCGCGGCGCCGGTAGACCGTTAAGGTTCGATCACTTAAACGTAGGACACGAAAGGGGAGGGCATGCAGCTCGCGGAGAAGGTGTAGGAGGAGGCATAGCTCTGCATACCTGCGTGCGAAGGTGTGTATAAACCGGGGGAGCTCCAAATGTCAGAAAGAATCGAGCGGAATAGAGCGGAGTGAGCGGAGAATAGGATCGTCCCAACTATCGAAGGATCGTTACGTTGCCGGAACTGGGCCCGCCACGCCACGCCGCTGGGCAACTTTCCTCCGAAAAAGCCGATAGATGCGTGCAGTGGTTCGCGAACGTATTTGAATGCTCGTAGGAAGCTTTTTGGAATTTCCTTAGCGCTGAGCGAGCTGATTTTTCCAAATATTTTCAAATACTCGATGATTCCCGTATGCTTTGTTCTGTACATAGAGTTACATTACACGAACTGTTGCGACGTAATGACTGGATATTTTTAATTCAACGCGGAAAGATACAATACAAAAAGAGGACGAAGCTTTGGTTTTCTCCTCTGATCCGAAATTGCAAATGGGATATTTTAATCGACGAATTCGGTATAACAGACGTGTATAGGTGCGAAGATCTATCGATATGAAAAATTGTTAAATGGAACGAATTATTTTAAAAGTCGATTTTCTATATAAAGACGCTCCATTTCCCTTCGCATTCATCCAAATACGATTTTTGTCGCGTGAACGTAGTCTTGGTGGCGCAGTTCGCAAAAAAGCGAGGAATCGCACAGAGGGAACCGAGGCGAGAGGCACGAACACAAAAGGAAAGGTGCACCGTTGCACTTGTACCTCGAACGACCACGGTTCTCCTGCCGGTGCATTCTAATCGAGTGACTATAATTAAGCTCGCGAAGCTCGTATTGGCGCCACGTGAGTATTCCTGGCGAGACGTGCCGGCGGATCGGTCTTTATTGCGCGACAAAGAAATTCACGGGACAAGCGCCTCTCTAATTACGTATCTACCGTCTGTGATGCTCCAACGAATTGTATCAATTAACGAACAACGCGTACGTAATTATGTTTGCTTTCCCAACATGATGTAAACGATTCGCATTAGTCCAGCCGATACGTGATTGGTAAGAAGAGCTTGAACGAACGGAAAAAGAGAAAAAAAAGGAAAAAGAGATTCAGCCGGTAAATGGGGACGTTAAACGATCGCTTTCACGAGGTGGCTGAAATTATTCCGGTTATTAGGGTCGAATCGATGGCCGCATCGACGCCTTAGAAATGGGAAAGCGATAAACGATTTACGCGTATAAGCGAACTGTAATATCAACGGAGCATTAAGCTCCTATTGGACAACTCGAGCGAATTTCCGCTCTTCTGTGAAAAACTGGTCCGAAACGAACCACAAAAATCGACCTAACAGCTTAAAGAACTTATCGTTTTAACCACGACACTGCTAATGAAGCTTTCAAATTTGTTAACTTTTTACACGACGTACACAATATATTCGCAAAAACTGTTTCAAATGTTTTCCCGAGCCACTGCACCCCTCTCTGTTGATTAAAGCGAAGAAGATTTCGGAAATGCTACAAGCTTACGTTTTACAGAAAACAAGAGAAAGAGAAAGAGAGAGAGAGAGAGAGAGGGGGGGAGATTGAGAGAGAGAATACCAAGTTGCACGTCGTTATTATAATCATCATCAATGAAAAAAGAAACGAGAGGAAAAAAGATGATAGCGTCTGTAAGCCGTAACCGCTCCCTAATTCCAGCGTGTACGAAACAAAATCCCGTGAGGCGCGGATGTCCGTCGACCATCGAAAAGGAGTAATCAGCCGTTTCTGAAAAGAACCGACAGAAGCATATATATAGTGGTCGGTGCACCGGTTATCGACGATAATGGACCGGATCGATTCGTACGTACGTCGCGTATAAAGGCGGCGCATAGTCGAATCGTGGGAATCGATCGGATTACATCCGCCCAATTAATTTTTTTGCCGGAACCTCCTCTCCGCGCATCCCCCTCGCGAGAGCTGTCCCTTTTCCTCACCGAATGCTCTTGTTTGACCTGGTGCACCGAGGTGCAACGTCGCGGTGCACCTGGAAAGGGAACCTGGAACCGGCCGGAAGCGGTCGCTGATGTTTTTGGCGCGTTCAGCGAGATCTACGCGCGCTTCGTCCGATTTAGCCCGATACCTACAAACATACAACGTCTTCTTTCTACCGTTATTACTTATAATCTAACTTTAACGGTAGTATGACACTGAACCAACGTTTAACCTTCCTGCTTCTTTGGGTCATTCACAGTTCGTTCGGGTTGTCTCTATACTTGTAACATTTCTTCGGTTCAAGGGTTCCTCCTTCGATTTCATATTAAAGCGCCTTTTTCTTTGAAAATTAACCGTTTCCTTAGCTGTTAAGACAGGACCGAGATCGAACGAAAATTAGTGGACCATAAATGAGAAAAATGTCGCGTTAAATTTCAACTTGTATCGTATCGTGTTCGATCTTTTCTCTTTAGAAACAGAACTTGTAACTTGGAACGAAATATAAATTAGTTCGCGTCATTATACGAGGACAAGAACGTCTACGTAAATGATAATTCAAGAACGGTAAATTACAGGTTTCCAGTTGATGTTCCCCTTAAGCGCCACTAGGTATATACCGCGTCGTCAATTAGCGAACGCGTTACCGAAAAAAGAACGAATCTATTCAGCACGGAGGAAATCTTTACGGAGTATAGGTGAAAAAGCGACGAACCATGTCGCGATTGGTATATGAGCTCGATTCACGACGATACCTACCTCGAGGAAGAAGCGGATCAAGCTCTGAAAAAGAATAGTGGGGGAAGAGGAAGAAGATCCTTAACGCCGTCTCACGTGGCTGTAAACTCTGCACGCCGATACACCGAACCGGAGGGCAAGTGAAAGTCTCTGGAAAGACGACGTCGAGGAATACGCGCGTGTATACGTGAACGTATGCCTTCAAATGTATATTCTTTAGCTGCATGCAATTCCACGCGTCTCCTCGTATAAATCGTAGGTACATCTGCAGGAAAATTGTTGAATTCAGCTTTTAAACTGCTTTTTTTTCTTGCAAATATTTCATGAACGAAGTTTGACGCTGATGGAGCTACTTTCCGTCAATTAAAATGTACAAACATTACGGAATCGCGACTAGTTATATTCCTGTTTAATACTCAAATATTTCTAGGTCGTATGTGGTATAATGGTGTAAAAATGTTTCGAAAGCGGTATTTTAAAGAATTTGAGCTAATGTTATATAACTATGGAGGACAAGGCGCAAATCGTAGTACAACGTAGGTCAAGGTGTGATTTTACGTCAAGATTTGAAGTAACAGTTTGTCGTATGAGGCTTCGTTTTCGAGAAAACCGAGTATACTTGAATTTGGTTAACTTCGGATCGAGCGAGAGTGAACGATCGACAGAAATTTCAACTATATGTGAAAACAAGTCATAAATATAGAACAACATTTTTTTGTAAGATGCTCCGTTTTCGAGAAAAATACACTCGGAAATGTATAATGCGTGTTTATCAGGTCAGTTCGTAATTAAACATGGACGAATTTTATTTTCTTAGAAACGAGGCCTTAAACGGGAAAATATAATTCATCATTTTTTACCTATTTTCACATGTACAATAACTCATACTTATTCGGTACTTGGCCGAGTTGAGGTATACTTTTTGAGGGACAAATTTTCAAACTTGATTTTCCCGAGAACGAAGCCTCGGACGAACAAACATTTTTATTTTTTTCTATAGAATCACCCTGTGCTCGGATTTTTTTTTTTATTTTGGTTATTTTACAATTTGTCCTTATGGACATTTGGTAAAGTGTTATATCTTGTTGGTGAAGAAAAAAAAATAAAAATAAAAAATAAATATAGCATGTGGGCAGCTACCCCCAGCGGGGTGCCAGCTTCGTTTTTTCTATGTTATATCTTTTACGTCCTGTGCTCGGTTGTACTACGATTTCCGCCTCGCCTAGTGTTTTTATTTGTTGTATTATCTTCTTTTATTTATCACCTTATTATACTTCGTAGCAATTAAAATTCTTTTATCAGATTATTCGGAAAATTCATAGCGAGCATCGCGGAAGATTTAATTAGAGATAGACCTTCTGCTTTTAGACTATTTACCGCAATTAGAGCATCTACAACTTCACTAGCCGATTAACATTCAATTGGCAAGAGAACAAACGACTTATTAGCATAAGTTCGTTTATCGCTAGAAGATGGCTTAAACGATAACAAATCCTAAGGTAAACCTAGAAAACAATGTTTGTGACATTATCGTATTTCTGTATTTTCCAGTTTATAGAGTGGGTCAATGTGAATTTGCGAACGGCTCGTACGCATATTTCGATGTCAATTAATTAGCTTCAGATCGGTCGTTGGAATTAGTACAATTGGTAATTCGGTTCTATCTTTAGCGAATAGAACGTTTACGACGAGCAAAGTTCTTTTCGATCGGAATAGATTCGACGAACGAGAACAATTTCTCAGTTCGTCGGTTTCGATCGTCGTCGAGAAGACGAGCAGAGGCGCCAAATTTCCTGGGTTGAAACTCGACGTCGAACCGTCGCGTCGACGAGAAAATTTCGGGATCGTTGGAGCGCAATGGAATCGCGGCCGGCTACGTTCAATCCTATCTCTGATCGATTGCGACAGATTCCGTCGGGCCGCCGATTCCCTTCCGACCATTCGACGCTTTCGCCCCGTTGGCTTTCCTAGATTCAACCAGATATTCCATCGCGTATAGAATGGTGAAAACTTCTTCCAACTTGTTCCGCGCGCTGTTTCGTACCTCGAGCTTGTCTATCGCGTTCCAAATGGAGAATCGATCGGCGATCGGTTACAAATCTCGAACGATATTTTCTATCAACGTTGCGCCGATCGAATCGTATAAGTTAAGACGATGACAGGCAACTGAATCGATAGCCCGTTCTTTTTACAGCCTCGATTCTAAACAAGAAATCGGCGAACCTCGATCCAACGATCGATCACCTGGACGTAACCTTCGAACGAGATCCCACGGAGCATCGACGAAGTACACCAGCGATCGCAAATGACTGAAACTTCGCTCTTCGCTTCGTAGTTTTTGACCTTCGCGTATACACGCTGGCTGAGGAAAGTATTCGACGGTTTCCCATACAACGTTTGTTCGTACACGGTCGAGTGACATGTACGAACGAGCATGACGTATTACTTTTGAAACGATAAAAAGAAAATTATATAAGAACATTGCTTTTTAGACAGCGAGTCACATGGAACTGAGAAAATGAAGAGAAATGGGCTTGCCGTATTTTTCCCATCCGATCTTCTTGCAATAATTTTCCTATAATAAGCAATAATGTTGGTGTGTAGCGTATACGTGTACGCGTACGCAAATATTTCTCGATTCCTAATCGACTAACATCGATTGCGCGAAAGCATGACCGGAAAACGCTTTGATAAAAAGAAGTAGCGGCGAAAAATGCACGGGCAAAAATGTTAATTAACTATAGGGGAAAGGTGGAAAAGAATAAGATGGGCTGACGGTGTAGCGAGTGGGGAGAGGGGGCAGGCATAGACACGAAGAATGCCACGGCAGTCGTAATGGGTTTGCAGCGGCAAAGCTGCAGGTAATAACCGGCGCGTATATAACGACACGATGAGTCGTGGGTAGCTTGGCCACGATGTTACTTCGACGACTTTCACGAGGTTCCCGGGCTTCTGCTTATATCGTATACCGTGTATAATATCTTCTGAGACCGTGTTCCGTGGAATCACGGTCCCTGTTCTCGTCGACGTCTTCTATAAAATTAATGGCGAGGGCGTTCGAATATCCGATAGATTCGAGTACTAGAAATTCGAGTTCACCGAGATTTTCTAAGATCGCCACTGTGTGTCAGGGTCTTTCGAACATTCGCCTGATAAATTTTTTCCTTTTCGAATCGCGGCGAGGTGCTCGTTATCTCTCCCTCTCTCTGCCGACTCGTTCGAATCAATATTTATTATAAGAGATAATAATAGCGAGAAGGTAAAATCTAATAACGTGATCATAAATATTGATCATCGTTTTATGAATATGCAGGTATTTGTATTCCCATGCATCGGTGCCGGAACGGATCAACAACAAAACAGCAATTAGTATTCGGTGATAACATCGGATTGGATTAGATTATTTATGCGCTGTGTGCGAATCTGTATTATTATTGTAGACGTTTGAACGAGGAGAAAACAAGCGGAGGAGTTTATTATAATTCTTAGGTTCGTTAAGATCGTTTGAAAATTTCGCCGCAAATCACTTTGCCAGCCGACCTTTATCCGCCAGTTGGAATTATCCAGCGGCCAAAAGTCGTAATATTCGCGCGTAAAGTCGGCTTTCATCCCGCGGGTTATAAAGACTAGAACCATCAAAACTGTATAAAGTATTCGTGACACTAATTTCACCGAGGTATCCTTTCGCGCAAGTCGATGCTTGCACGACGACAAATAAGAAACTGACCGCAAAGGTAACGCAGTGAAAAGTAGGCGTAGCAGAGATAAAAATAAATAATAAGAAAATAGGGGGGAAAAAAGGAAGGATTGTAACGCGTTGAAACACGCTAATCCTCGGCCGATTTCTAGAATTCGAATCATGCGTCCATACGCGCTTATCACTTTCCCATAGAAACGGCCACAAGGTTGACGGTTGCTGTCGAATCCATTTATTCCAACAGCAGAACGATCGTCGTGATTCCCTGAATTCTAATGGAAACCGTATATATGTATAGAGACGATGCTCGATCGGGGTTACATAAAATCGTTGTCCCCTTATCAGAGTAATCTGATGTCATTCCGAGAAGATGCGACTTCCTCCATCGAGCCGGACCTTTCTTTCTCGTTTTCTCTCCTTCTCGCTCTGCCTTTCTCCTCGCTGTTTCTTCGCGATCTTCCCACAAGCGGGGCCACGTTCGCGGCTACTTTGTCGCGATGTATCCGTGTCTTGCCTTCTTAAGCGGGGCCCTCCGCGGAAATAGCGAGCTCGCGATCGTCCTTTAAGGATTCAACGTGCATTGCGTAACTCTTGGAACGTGGTTCAGTTCTTCTTGTTATTTTTCCGTACGTATATGTTCATATAGTATATTAATGTCTAATTTCTTGCAGACATCGCATCGATGTCTCGCGATTTATTCAACTGCGCGTTTCGTTTGTTAGCCTTTGAATATTCCAGCGTACTGCTTCGTGTTGTATCGTATTGTGCGTTATTTAAGAATATCATGTTTGAGCTTTCGGACAATGTGGCATTTTATTTTAAAAAGTATAGATAATAAATTGTGGAATATAAGAGGGTGAAATGCAGGACACAGATTTATTCGTTTTAATGAATCATTATTAATCGTTCGCTGTCACTCACGTGGCATCGTCGTATTGACAATTCGTTTTCCCTATGTACACGTTGGCGATAATCGTAACACAGTAATTAATAATTAATAATAAGAATAAAAATAGTAATAATAATCGCAAAATCGTGACCGTGATCGATTGTACAATTCTCTGCTACAAATATACATAATAAATCTCCGTGTACAGATAACGTAACTTCTTTTTATACAGCTGACAGAGAATTACGGACAAGTTAGGAATCTCGTTACATCGTATACCCTATATGTATACGCGTTGCGTCTCTTCTCGTAAACACGAGAATACGTCCGATCGAACGAGGAACAAGAAAAAGAAAAATACTTCGTTTTAGTTTTATCTTAAGCGAACAAGTGGAGAGAGGAGAAACTAAGAACTCGCAATGCCCGAAAACTGAGGTATCTATGATAATACGAAGAAAGGATGAAATCGGGCCACTTTGATAGGATTTCAACGAGAGGACAGAAAAGTGCGGATAAGGAGGCAAGGCGGTGATTCGACACGAAGCCGCGGAAAAAAATCGTCGAAAAATCAAAAATCCAGTCGAAAGAAGTATAAGTACAAAAAATGACAACAGCTTTATTACACATTGTATTCCATATAATATAATCGTTTATACGTACGTGCTTCTCGTTTAATTATGGGTCGACGAATGCCGGCCAGCGTCATCGCCGGTCGACCGGTGAACGAACGATCGATTAATCGCCGTTTAATCGATCCGAATCCACGTCGTCGACGCTGTGTGCCGGCGCGCACACTTTGTTTTTTTTTTTTTTTTCTCATCTTCCGCGTTCTCTATTCTTTCCATCTTTTTATACAATTTTTAATATGCGCTCCGTCCACTATTTTGTTCTCCATTATCTTTTTTCTTTTCTGTAAATTTCCTTATACGCGTATATGTATATATATATTTTTATTTTTTTAATTCTATACTCCTTGCTCACGAGCGAGATCCAAAAGAAAAAAAAAAAAAAAGAAAAAAAAAGAAAAAGAAATACGTGACCTGACTTAGTGTTGTGGTACTTTGTTTCGTTTATTTAATTATCATTATTATTTATTAACAGGAACATTATCGAATCTTTGTTCGTTACATCGTCATCGTACGTTTCTACATTATTATCGTGATCATCACTATCAGCATTATTATCACCACCGGCGTTAATTGATCGTATCGGACAAGTAGCGTCGTAGCGTGTCAATCATCGTTATTATCATTATATCAGCAGCATCCTTCATCATCATATTCATCATTGTTTGTTCAGCAGCTTCATCATCCATATAAATAAATAATTATCATCAACCGTGCGATAACAACACATAATCGTCATTTGTTCGCGTTTCCGCGGTCGAAGTGGGCGAGAAATGTTTCAAAGTATAAAAAAGCTAACTTTTTGCCTATCCAACGAAGGTATGAAAAAGATTTTAATCGAACGATCATAGATTTTATAAACTTCGATCGAAAAATAATTCGAATCCTATGTGAAAAGAGTCGATTTATCGAACCTCTTTGAACCGCTATCGATTGCTCGCAGACTTCGATCTCGAAAACATAAGCCGTCTCGTCGTCCGCACTCCGTTGACGACGACGCCGGTTTTTCATTTACATATATATACTTTTATATATATATATACTTTCTATATATTTCTTCTTCTATCTATATATTTATATATTCATTTATTTATCCATTTTATTTATCTGTATTTATACATATCGCGAGTAATATTTCACCGTTGTGTGATGTGCCACATCATCGGAGGCGCACGCAGATACGAAAAGGTTTTGAAAGTTGGGCGAAGGAAAGCCGATGGTCGAATGTCCCTAGAAAGTTACCAGATTCCTTGAAACATAGTCTAAAGTTCAATTTCACGATTCTAATCGTTTCGATCACTCTATTCAATTTATAAAAATTAACTTTTCAAACGTTCTCCGATAGCGAGTTTTCTCCATAAGCTTTCCTCTTCCCTTCTTTATTCTCTTTTTGTTCTAAAGTTTCCTCTTTTTAATACAAAAAACACGGTTCGAAAGTTCGCTATTCGATCATATGGCTGGTTTCGTGCGTGAATTTTGATTTTAGTCACATTCCACGATCGGGGACGGTGCTCGTCGTTCGGACGAGGCAAGCGGAGGGCTCCGTTCATGGAATTTTCACGACTTCCGGATCGGGTAACGGCGTGTTTCTGCGCCAAAGAGACGAAATTCGAATTCCTTCGATTTCTCGTCTCTTTGACGTTTCTGTTACCGATGCGATCGTACGAACGGATGGTTCAATGTTGAAACGGCTAATTCGGAAATTTCAGGGCACGATCATCCGGCAAGCCAGGCTTGCCGCGAGAAACAGGATATCCCAGATTGCCGGACGATGACTTTGTTCCAACGTTTACCGTACATTGCTATTTTACGCAATTACCAAGGACTCTGCGCGATCCCGAAGCTGTACCCTCGAAAGCCTCGTTTCAAGATCCACGTGGCACCGTCCCGGAAGAAATACGATCTTTTCTTACGAAATTAGTAAATGACAAAAGAAATAGAGGAACCGATATCGATCGATCGTCGACCAAAAAAAAGCGTTATCCGAAAGTCTAGAAAAAAAAAAAAGAGAGGAAAGAAATCGGAGAAAAAAAATAAAAAAATCTCACGAAGGGGCAACATCGTTTGAATTCTGATTCGTCGTAAACTTTCTCGCTCGTAACTATATACGCACGGTACATACAAACGCTCTCCTCTCTCTGGTCGTTACTCTGCTTCGTACTCTCTCACAGAGACTTGCTCGCAAGCGAACAGATGGACGCACATACATATACATGTATATTTACATATATATACATACTACATATACGAAAGAAGACAACGTACACGCACGCGCACACACGTACCAAAACAGACATACTCTCGATGCATGCACGCTATGTCGCTATCGGTCGCGCACACGTATACGAAACACACACGTAGAATCGCATACATACACAATACACGCGCAATTGTGTACACGCAAAAGTAAGTATCCTCGCGAACGCGTCTCTCGTTAGCCACGAAGGAAAGAGAGAGGGAAAAGTCTTCAGTCACGCGATTCGAAAAAGAACAGAGAAAAGAGAGATTGTGTGTGTATGTGTGTGTGAGAGAGAGTGAGTGAGTGTGTGTTTGTGTGTGTGTGAGAGAGAGAGAGAGAGGGAGAAAAATAGAAGAAGTAATGGAGAACTATCGGAACAATGATAATGTGATACGATAGAATAATATTAATAATAATTAGAATAATAATATTAATAATAATAATAATAATAATAATAATAGCAAATAGTAATAATAGTAAATAACAATAATAATAAATTAGTTCTGTACAAAGTTTTCGCTTCAAACATGATATATATATAATATTAATACCTAAGGACGAGTCGGACGACGATATTCGCCATCGTCCGCCTCCACAGCATTTCATGTGTATATATATATATATTTTCATATATATATGTATATTTCAATTCGTCCCCCTGTTGTCGAACTCTTCTCGCTGAAGTCCCCTCTTTGTCTTCATCGTCTTCTTCTTCGTCATCTTCCGTTTCTTTTTGTTAAAGGACAGTCTCCTCGTCATCATCAACGTCGACGAGGATCGTCCCGTGTGATCATCTGGCGGAACGTCTGCGCGTGAGTCAACTTCTTTCTTTTCTACCATCGAGAACAACAACGGCAACAGCGGTAGCCGTAACGATAGCATAGTGTGGCTATCGTTACGGCTACCGCGAGCCACTGTCGCCGTCATCGTCATCGCCATCGTCATAGTTGTCGCCATAGTCATCATCATCATCATCATCATCATCGTTATCATCATCATCATCATCATCATCGTCGTCGTCGTTGTCGTCGTCGTCGTCGTCGTCTTCGTTCGTCGTCGTGGCAAAGTCCGGTGGAACGTTCTCACGCGCGACGTCCTGCGCAACGGGAGGGAGAGAAACAAAGGAATCGCGAAGAAACGCGCGCTCGTTCACCCGCTGGCCCATAACGGAGAGCCAAGCACGGTGCACCACACACCGATGACTGTGTAACTAACATTCGTGGTGGTTCTCGTGCATACGTGTACATGCACAAAGGGATATCGCACGCGTGGTTGTTCTGTCGCGTCGGTCGGTGGTTGCGCGCGTACAACAGAGTGCAACGCCAAACGAACGTGAAAAACACAGAGAGAAAACAAGAGTTCTTACGAGAGTTCTTGATTTGTCGCGTGTGAGTGGCACGCGGGGGCATGCACAGCTTATTATCGGTCATTACGGAAGAAGGGGAAAAGTTCGTTTACGAATTATACAAGAGTCCATCTCGTCGTCTCGTTCGACCGTGGCTCTGTTTCTCTATACTACTAGAATAACAGTTAAACACTCGTTTAAGAAGAAGAATAACTACACTTCCGTCGCGAGTGTCGCCGCCAGCGACGTGTCGTGTCTATAGTGATCGTCTATAACGTACACTCCACAACCGGTCTCGGCACCGCCACCGCCGCCACTACCCGGTGGACCACTGCCCCCTTCCGTGATGGTCGTCGGCCTCTTGAGCAATGCCGCCTCCGCCGCGCAACAGCTGTCCGTCGTCGCGTTACCGGCGAACACCGACGACCTCTTGGCACTCTCGATCACGCCGACACCGACGCCTATACCGAGACCAAGACCCAGACAGTCCTTCTCCTTTTGGAAGAGGTGGGACGCCCTGTGAGCGGCCGCCTCCGTGTTCAGTTGTTTCGTTGTCCGCGTTCGACCGTCTTGCAGCACCGGTTCTGGCTTGTAACCCGAGCAAGAGCTATCCAGCGTGACGTCCGTTTGAAACGACGAGTCGAGGTCGTCCTGTCTGGCAGACGCGACGTTGTTCACGCTCTTGTTCGCCGTCCATGTGTTCTTGATCATGTGAGCATCCCCTGTACCCAGGGTACACACGCTGCCACCGCCTCCGCCGCTGATCATCCCGCTGCCACCGCCTCCTAACAGTCCAACGTTACCGATACCAACCCCGGTGCTCCCGGTGGAACCGACTCCGGCTCCGCCGCCGACTCCGCCCATTACACCACCGCTTCTTTTGCTCATGCTACTGTGAACAGCGTTTCGTTCGTTCTGTAACCTGGCCTCTTCGTCGGCTTTCGCCTGTTCCCGTTTCTGTCGCCTCTTCATGCACATCACCGCGACTGCAGCTACTAGAACGAATGCTGGAACTGCCGTTGACAGGGTTGCTATCACCACTACGTGTTCCGTGGTCAAGCCAGCGTCTCGTGGCTCCGCGGACGCGGACGCGATATGCTTGGACAGATTTCCCGACCAGTAACTAGCTCCGGATGGTGGTACAGCAGGAACAACGGCCGCGGTGTTCGAAGGAGCCGGCAAATTGGCCGTTCCACTGCCTACTTCTTCCGAGCAAGTGTCTCCGTGCCAACCCTCCGGGCATTGGCAGAGGAACCCGTTCACTCGGTTCAGACACGTGCCACCGTTTCTACAGGGCGCGCTTCGACACTCGTCCACGTCGACGCTACAGTCTTTTCCAGTGAAGCCAGGTTTACACGCGCACCGGTAATCGTTCGTTCCCGATATGCACCGGCCACCGTTCGCGCACGGTTTCGTCAGACAATAATCCACCTTATCTTGACATAATCGACCAACGTATCCAGGCACGCACTGGCAACGGAACTGATTGACTAGATCCACGCAGGTTCCTCCGTTCAGACAGGGATCGCCTTGGCAGTCGTCGATGTTGGTTTCGCAGCGTTCGCCGGTGAAACCGGCCGGGCAAGAGCACCGGAAGCTGTTACCCAGGTCTGTACAGGTGCCGCCGTTCGAACATGGGTTCGGAGAACACTGGTCGAGCTGGGACTCGCAGTCGTTGCCAGCGTAACCGGGCGGACAGCGGCACACGTAGCCGTGAAGAGAATCGTCCTCGCAGGTGGCTCCGTGATGGCAGGGAGAATCTCGACAGGATCTCGAGCTGATCTCGCAGTGTCGGCCGCGCCAACCGGGTGGACAGGTGCAACGATAATGTTGCCTGGTGGACGACGACGAAGACGACGACGAGAACGAGGAGGACGAGTCTACGGAGCTTTTGATCAGGCTAGAATTGCCGTAGGGCGGCTCCATGGTGCATGATCCACCGTTGAGACAGGGGTTCGAGTCACAGTCCAAAAGAGGCTTCTCGCAGTTAGTGCCGTTGAAGCCTGGCGCGCACGAGCAGGTGTACAAACCCTGGCCGTTAAAGGTGTTAAAGCAGGTGCCGCCGTTCAAGCAGGGCTTGTGATTCGTGCAGTAGTTGAGGTCCTGGTTGCAGAACAAACCGCCCCAGCCTTCGTCGCACAGGCACTCCCAGGGTTTCTGGCAGCTACCGTGAAGGCAGCCTGGATATCTCACGCATTGGTCGCAGTATGCTCCCTTCCAACCATTGTGGCATCTGTAACCGAGACAAGAGAGGATGTTGCTCGTTAGCTCTGTTGATCGGTTTGCCGCTTTTCTTCCATGTTCGACCAACACGGGGAGAAAGTAACCGCGGCTGTGCGCCACGGTTAACGGAAGCTTTCCTTTTAACACGACTATGGATCGAAACGGAGAAACTTTTAAACGTGAGAATTAAATTAATTAGAACATCGTTTTTTACAAATGTTACAAGAAGAATTTTTACATCTTTATCTTTCGTATCTTTTTCGGGCTACCGTCGCTATAATTTCCCCGACAGACGACGATTAGAATCCTCTGAGACTCTTGCTGGAAGACGAATGTCAAAGACCTCGTTAAACGCGTATGAAAAATGACGAAACGCGATAGAGGACGCGCAATAAAGAGGTAGAAGATGGAACGAGGAGGAATCCCCGTTTCCAGGTAACCGAGCTTTATACCGGGTGATTCTGTACGAACGCACGAGTTACTTTACGCAAGCAGTGGAGGTGTAACGAGTACGAGACTCTAATTACTTGGATCGTTAAATACTAATCGATCCTCGTGGAGACGTAATTTTGAGCAATGTGATAAAAATAACATTCTACGAAATCATCGTCTGTTTCTCACGTGCGATAAAATTAATCGAACTTCCCACGATGTATATCATCGTTGTGGTAACTTTCCGAATTTCGTTCCAGGAGTCGAACTAAAAGAAAAAGCTGCCCATAGATATCGTGACCAAAGATTTACACGATCGTTGGTTTTTGGGTAAGAAGTTCCAGGAAAGAGAGCAAGGAGAAAACGCGACGAAGAAAAGGGACAAAGGGAGGAAAAGAAACGGGCGGAACGGTTGAACAGAAAAAGAAAGGCAGTTCGCCGTGACAGAGGATACGCGAAGGTGGGTAAAGGCCGCGGAGATGAAGAAGAAGAAGAAGAAGAAGGCGACGAGGAGGAAGGTAGTGTAGAGAGGAGCTGGATCCGCGACACAGGAGGGAGGGAAACGAGGAGGATATGGTGGTCGGCCATTACATCCAAGGGGGTTATACCGAGGTAGAAAGGACAAAGAGGTTTGGTGAAAAGATAGAACAAGAGCAAGCATTAAAAAGAGACAGGAAGAAATGAAGAGAGACGTGCGTACATATATATACACGATATTACGTATAAATACACCTTCCTCGCGCATTTATATGTACACTAATACAAACATACACTAACGCAAATTCACATTGAGGAAAGAAACAGAGGAAGAAAGAAAGAAAGGAAGGAAGAAAGAAAGATGAAAAGAGAAGAGGAGAAATAGAATGAGCAGGAGGAAAGGGAGAGAGAGAGAAACGAAGAGGCTAAGGAAGGAGAAGAAAAAGGAGAGAACCGTCGAGAGAAGGGAGGAAGAACCTTAGCCAAGAGAGACAGGAGAGGAGGTAGAATTCGAAGGAGAGTGGGGAGACGAGTCGTCGAGTTGTGTTCCCACGGTTCGAGTCTCGGCACAGCCGTTCAGTATGCGGGTCAAGGAAAGGTTACGCTCCTCTGTGTGTGCGCGCGCCTTGCTCTGCCCACTAATACTCATCCGCCTCTCTCTCTCTCTTTCTACATTTATATATATATTATATATATATATATTTTTACATATATACATGCATATTATATATATACACATATATATTATATATATGCGTATATATATATACACACACATCGAGAAGCAGAGAGAAACAGCGACAAGAGAGATAGCCCCAAAGCCGTCGACGTCGCATGACTATACCATTAAATCCCATGTATACAGTGAGCAACGTAATCGAGAGAGGAAGAAGGAAAGACGAGCAGCAGCTCCGCGAACAGAGTATAGAAGGTAGAACGGAATGAGTCGAACTGTGCCACCATATGTACATATATACATATATATCTACTACACACACACGTACACACACAAAAGTACATAATATATATATGTATATATAAATTCATGGAAGTTTATATATTGGCGCGTGAGCTTAGCTAATGAGATTCTTTGAGCTGTCCTCTCTAGCGAACGAATCTTCTTCCTGGGGCGCGAAACGGATTTCTAACGACCGCGAAGAAACGCAGCTTGCTTTCAGCGGTACCCATACGGAGAAACGATCGTATTCTTGATCCTAGTGCTATCGTATGCGAAATTAGAACAATGTACGAAAAGAATATGGTTAGAAAGTCGGTAGAATACCTTCGGGTACTGATACTCGACGAGTTTAGGTAATCGAGTAATTGCTAGAACGGTGAAGTGAAAGAGGAGAAGTGTGGAGTTTGGGAATTGCACGAATACCGGTACTTGGGCATATTAGCGTGCGGGAATACCGGTATTCGAAAATGCCAATGTTCAGGACTATCGATAAGGGTAATTTAAAATAGTGGTATATTCGAGTACCGATATTTAGAAGTATCTCGGTATTCGGTGCAAAAAAGAATTGGAGAAATTGCGAATATTACGTAGGTATGAGATTAGGTAGATACGTTTAAAAGAAATAAGGATGGGAAGATCGTAAAATGATGCACGATATGCATCCTCATCGGTATTCAGTTACAATAACACGTACGGCTCCGGCCATGGACTCCGAAATTTCAATGGGACACCGTAGGGCCGCGATTCTTTCACGTATCACGAATGGGGCCAACATCCCACGAGGCTTAAGATGGCAACTGCTTTTAGCGATCGTATCGACTATTTCCACGCATACGGTTACGCAACCAGAAAACAGATTACCCTTTGTCCACGTAATACGTAGCTATTTATTCCAAACCTTTCCTCGAAACGTTTGTCAACGTTTGATCGTTGCTATTTTTGCACCATCCATCACTACCTTGGCGCCACAAATATCTTGCGTACTTATGATCAGTCTGCGGATGTTTTTATGCGTTTACGAGTCATCTAAATTTTCAGAAATAAATATATAATACATTATAGAATCAAGGTATTAGTTCTAGCATTTAGAGGATGAAAGTAACGTTCGTTTAGATTTCATTTTTTTTAATATTCACTTCGCATTCACACGAAATCTAAATTTATACAAATATCTGCAGCCTGCTTGCAACGTTGCTTTTATATTCTTATCCTTGAGTCCATTTACGATACGTTGCTCTATGAGAATCGATTCTCGCCTCTTATAATTAAGAGAAAATGAATGCAGTTCGATCATCCTTAAAGTATCCATAACCAATGAAACTACACTGGAATTCAAAAATTTACAATCGTCGGCAACCTCTATGCTCGTTTCGCAACAGGTTTTCCTTGGACATGAAAACCGATGCTCCGCGTCTGAGAGCAAAGTTACGGCAAAAGCCTCGCAATGTCTCAAAGTATTTTGCACGATATTCAACGAACAATTTATTACAGACGACTCGGTGTGTTGTTTATTTACGCGTCTACGGTACGCCCATAAATTCCGGATCGTCTGGGACCTTTAAAAGCCGCGTCTCAGCGAACAATCTGGACGAGTGCCCCGTCTATTTTCGAAAATATTATTTTTCCACGGCTTTATGAGAATTACCCTTGGGAAAGAAAGTGGACGAGAATGGCGGAGGAGAGACATGGATGGAGCTCTCAGGGAACTCGACGGGGACCGACGACTGCGGCTAACGGGACAATTAACCCCAGTCTCGTACAGTAATTAGATGATCGAGTTAACTCTAAACCTTGGGTTAACGTCGCACCGAGATTCGAGTCCCATGCGGAGACAGATCGGAATTATCGCGGAATCTTCATCTGCTCTAACTGCGTTCCTCCTAAATTCGAGTATCGTGATTTTCGACAGCTAAATCGTTGTGTTCCTATGATCGCCAGCCAACGATGCTTCGTGATAACTTCTAATAACGATCTACGATGATTCACAACAATAAAAAAAATTGGATAAATAACATACGGAAGCTAAATCGAGTAATCCCATTGACATTGATAACAGAACTTTTAACGGGCATAAAACTTTCTCCAAACGAATTGAAATGGAAGATATGCGAAAAAATACATAATTTGCATCGATTCTTGAAAAAATTCGCGTATTTTTCGATAGCGAAAACAGCGATCGAATTTCACATTCTACGCGTCTCTAGAATCGTCTAAGACTTAAAACTCGAGGGTGAGAAGAAGAATACCTTCTCTTTCAGCCGAGAAAAAATTCGCGCGTCGACAAGAACAATAAAGAGTTGGTCGAGGCAGCGGCATATTTATAGAGCAGGATTCTCGACAAATACAGAAATTCCCGAATCGATCTCTGCCCCTAGTCAGCGTGTTCTTTTTTCCACTCGTCGAGTCGAATTAGAAGGTTCAACGACACGATCGTGCGACTTTGGAAATAGACGAAGGTAAAGGGTGGCGTAAACGCGAGAAAAGAAGACGAGAATCGAATAAAAGGACGCGAGAGGGGAAAATTCGTGTTGGTCGCGAGATCGGTTCTCTCGTTACGGCGGAAACAAGTCGGCTGCTTCGAATTCCTGTTCGTTCTCTTCGACCCCCGACGATCATCGTGCACGACGCGCCTCTGACTGTAAAATTACTGGTGAAACAGGAACGAGGGGAATCGCAACACCCGGAAACGAGTTCCGCCGATGATATTCTAATCGCGCACCGATCCTCGAGTCAAGGGAAAATTGAATGGCGCGACCCAATCGCGGAAACTGGTAGCTATGCTAATGGAAATACTTGATTGGATAAGGCGAACAGTTTTCTCAAATTATTTACGACGAATCGAGAATTCCGATATTTTGTAGGTAAATACTATCTGGTAGGTAATACTATATACTATATACTATATATAGTATAGTTGCTTGGATAATTCGATATGCAATCCACTTCGGTATACATTATTCGATATTTTCAATAATCTTGGAACGATATTAGATTGCCAAGATTTTCATAATTCAATAAATGCAGGTGGTCGTTAATAACTATTACTGTTTGCCAAGCAGCACCCTAATCTTTAATAAATAATCGATAGATATAACGAAATATAATTGGCAAATGGAAATTCAGGAAACGAAAGGATTATAGCAATAGATAATTGTACACAGTGTCGTAACGACTTCCGAATAAATAGATAATCTAGAAATTGTAAACGATAAATAATTAATAAACTGAAATTCGAGGAGAAGGTTCGACTATAAATAAACGATTGTAGGCAGAATTTGGATGATTCGTTAGAGAAAGGATTCGAAAACGCAACTGAAAATATTCTCACGGTGAGGCAATTAACACGGCTGGATCATCGATCGCGTTAGACTCATTAACGATCGACTTTCGCGGGAAGCTCGTTTATCGAGGCGTCGCGTCGCGTCGTTATTAATGCGGCACGAGTATGATACAACGCGTACAGGTATCGAGTCAGGAATGTAATATCAGTAAGGAAAAAGAAAAAGAAAAGGCGCACGAAGAAGAAGAAGAAGAAGAAGAAGGCCGACGACGACGATGAGGAGGAAGAAGAAGAAGAAGAAGAAGAAGAAGAAGAAGACTAAGTTGGCTACATGTACACATTATCATGAAGGGAAAAGACAGAGAAAGAAAAATGGTAGATTGTATGCGTATACTCACATGCACTCGTCGGGTCGACTGCAGTGTCCGTGCTGCTCGTCGCATCCGGGCAGGCAGCGGGCTGAAACGAGTAAGAAAAAATCCAAAAGGTTAAGGCAACTCTCCGCAAGAGGTCGATCGCGTCCCTCACGACTGCACGAGCGGTACCATACGATGCATCCCGATGCATTCCTCTGCTATAGGTAGTCGGGTACCAGGAGAACTCGATAATTCAACGTGCTACTCTCCTCTCTCTCTCTCTCCTTCTCTGTACAAGGACCCACTGTGTGTCGCCGTTAATCGAATCGTTAAATTGTTCAGAAACTCGAATGGAAAATCGATCCGCTGCTTTTGGGATAGGACAATGCAGGTCAGAGAGGTTGCTTTATCCAGAGAGTAAATTATGCAAAGCAGTTTTCCGCGGAAAATTGATGAAACAGTTTGAACGTTTGAAAGGATTTGGAAGGAACGATCCTTTGATCGGTTGACTTTGAGATTAGACGTTTAGATGGAGAGCGGAGGTTACAGGTTGAAGGTCGCGAAGCTAGTTATTTTTATAGAAAGAATTTTGCACAAATTTTCCACGAAATGATGGTAGTTCCGTTGTAAATTTCTAGTGGATGCACACGGGTAATGTGTAATGTCTCGTACTTGCTTCCTCGATCAAAAAGGACCAATTTATAAACACGAAGTCGGTATCGCTCACACCTCGAACATACGATGGAGGGAATCGTCTAATTAAAATTTATGTCATATATACCACGAATCGTTCCCGTTTTCTGGGAATCCTGAATAGGAAAGGAGTCTGACCGCACGATTCCTTGCATAGCTGCACGTAGTAGTGAACGATACGTCGTCGGGTGCTCGCTCGCGCGCGTGCGCTCGCGCTCACACGGTCGCGTCCCACAAGGATGATAAAATTGTGTCACGTGTGACGATTCTTATCTTGCGATCGTGAAAACACCTCTAACGCCCTGCTAATTGACCAATTCCGCCTTCTTTCAAAATTATTTTGTAAATCTTCCACTTTCCTTGACTCGAAAACAAAACCGAGATGAAGATGAAATAAACTGTATTACAACGATGTCAGAACATCGCTCAGAAGCCTGATAATTACATCGAGCCTCGTTTGAAACCTTCTGCTGTTCGTTCAGGTAATTTCTTATTTTCTTTCTTTTTTTTTTTTATGTATTTCAATGAAATTTACACTGCGCGCGCGAAAGACAGTTTGTCTTCTTTGGCAATCGACAATTTTTGATAAATTTAGAAAATCACTACAAACAAAATAATCCTACTTCTATTCTCGCCATATTTTCCAAACAGGAGAAATGAAGTTCTAAGCAAAAACGTATGCATGGAAACATCATTTTAATAAAAAAATTTTGCCAAGAATACTTGAAACGAAACTTGAGGAATGTAATGCACACAACGTGTTGATACTTTAATCAACGACGTTTCTATACATCGTTCAATTTGGTTTCCCCCACGCTGGTGACCAAATTCTGATAATAAATTAGAGCAGGACAGGATGGGTACGAGGAGAAAGATCGTCCACATAGCAGCACACGCCAGCAAGGGTAACGAAATTGTGTCACGTGTCGCGCAGTTTATCCAGTCCGCAAATATATCCAAAGTCTTTCAGTTGGCTGCCAGCCACCGATTCGGTTACGTACGTTCCTCGAGCATATAGATCGCGGATCGCGTCTGCCATACCACCACACCGTCTCTTCTGCTCATCTATCGCGTCTTCAATCGGTTTTATTTCCCGCACACGTGTCTTCCGTCCGCGAAATTTTTCAACAACCTTTGCGTTCTAACTTCTCTCATCTTTACATTTCGCAATGATCCTTCGTACACGTTGTACGCCGGCACACGTTCTCCAAAAATACGTTGCGGAATCTATCTGAAATTCGTTAAGTGGGAGTTCGAGGTCGACGATATTTGTCGAATACAAAAATTACACGATACACTACGAAATTGTTCACGGTGGATTTTTTTATTTGCAATACAATAAGTATTCGTGGTTAACGATATTTTCAAATGGCAAAATTCAATGGCACACTTGGAAATTATATACAGTCGATTCCCTAATTACTTGGAATAAGATGGAATATAAATAGAAAAAGATATAACTAATTCTTCCCATTAATTACGATTTTTCATTCAAATGATAAAAACCCACGATCAGATTAAAGTATTCGATCGGTAGAAGTTAGACGAACAGAGACTATAATTTCGTTTGTAAAAATCGAATAGAACGTAAGAGCAAAGTTGTTTTATCGAAAGGATGTTTCATGAATGAGAAAGCCATTCTATAGGATACGCCGTTCTTTTTTCCCAGTCCAGGAAAACGGATAGATCTCAAAAGTATTTTCAGGTTGGATGCTTCCTTCGAAACTGTATGACAAAAGTTAATTCCTTAATTATTTGCCGTGCCTTAGAAAAGTCGGTCAACTGGAAAGAGAATAAGTCCATCGACCGAACGAAAATAAAGAAAAAAAACAAAAAGAAACAAGGCCAACCTAACCCCACCGAAAGAACATTTCACAGACGAACAATCTTTCATAAAGACACGTGTTTCTGTAAGCTCGCAGAAAGAATATAAAAGTTAAGAGATCGCGAGGTGAAAACAAGCTGGACAAAAGATGTGCGAAGAACTCGGTCGGCTAGTGTCTTCCTGAATGAAGGGGTTGAAGGTGGTTCGTCTGGATAAAGGAGAGAAGATGAACCCTGTGGCAGAGCGTGTGGGGGCCACTGAGAGGACAGGAGAGGGCCGATGGGCCGCGTGACCTTGGCACCGAGCGCAACGGCCCACGAAGGCGGCTCTCGATGGAGCTCGCCAGTCTCGACGCGCTAAGGAGCGTATGGTATTTATAGAGTGGAGAACCGTGAGGAACGAGTCTCGAGTTTGGTTGCTGGATCCCGCGGGACGACGAAAGGAACGGGCAAATCGCACAGATTCTACCGGCCCTTGGAAAAAGAAGAATTCGAAAGCAGGACTGGAAAGAGGGAGAGAGAAAGAGGGAGAGAAAGAGAGGAGGATTGGCTTTGGTGAAAACCGACTGTTCCTGAATTAAACCCTGGGATTACGGCAACGTCTGATAGACTATGTCGTGGCATTGGTGTGTGGTAATCTTTCGCAAAGTATGTATCATCCTCAGCTGATCGGAGAGAATTGGTAGAGTCGCTTCCGTGTTAATTAAATTCGAATCAAGTGTCAGTAAGGAAAAAATTTCATCTTTCAACCATACTTACATAATATATATTTAATTTGTCTTTATATAAAATGCACTGTTGTAACGGTAAAGATGATACTAAATTGGAAAGATAAAAGTTTGAAAATTTGTGGCCGATAGTCTATATGGTGGTACGTCAAAGAAATGGAGCACAGGAAACAGCGTAAGCATGGCTGAAAGCGTCCTAGATTCGCAGGTACCATTCGGCCAGACATTGACAATAGACTCGTGGCCCTCGGCTGATGGAAGAGCCGCGAGGAGATCGCAACCTGCGCAACGCAGCAGACCCTTCTGACGAAGAACTTTGACAACAACCGCGTTCCACCTTTCCTTTCACGTAAAGACACCACGAAACGCTTCGAAACCGATATCGCTCTATTTAAACGTGCACAAGCCTGTAGACGTACTTTCGCTCCCCTAAATGAATTTTACGACTCGTGTCCAACGTACGTATCGATTTTTCTCCGGTCTCCGACTGTTAACCGGCGCGGCGTCGTTTCGTGCCTGACCTTTCGTGGAACAGCGACAATGAGTTTCAATCGAACATTCTCCCTCTGTCTACCTGACGCGCTAAACAGGGCTATTGCTCTATAGAAAGTTATACATAGAGCCGAAGAAAGGAAGCATCGAAGGAAAATCCAGGAAATACTGCCACAGGTAGCTGCATCGGATCTGTTCAATAAGTAAGAGAGACAAGAAGAAGAAGAAGAAGAAGAGTGACGGGGACCAATGAGCAGGGGAGGGGTTGAAATGGAAGCGGACTGTGAACGCGAGGCCGGTGCAGCTGTTGGTTAAAGCACCGACCTCTGTGCAGCTGTCAGGGGCCCACTCGGCCTCTTTCGGCGTAGTTCGCCCGCTCGTGTTGCAGCTGCCTCTGCAACAACCCCTGTAATACGTCCAGGCACCCCCGAAAATGCGCCTGGCTGCCAGCCACCCTATCCTTCCGCTACCCCTAGCCTCGTTAACCCGTTTTACAGGACGATCGGCTATATACAGTGTTATAGCATGCTCGAGGGACTGGTTTTTGTGCGCCGGCCTTTCTTCTCCTTTTGCGTGTCTCCAACGATTAACCGTTTATGTCAGTGTGTTTTTCTGCTGCTCCGATGGGTCAGCCCTTGTTTGAATTTTACTTTACGTTTTACCTTACGGAAACTGGAATTGAGGAAGGTTAATGGATTAATTGAATTGCAAGCCGATGTATTTTGCTTTTTCTTCTTCCTTTTCTGTTTTTTTCTTTTTTTTTTTTTTTTTTAATGAATTACCAGGTTGATTGGAATTCAAATGGAAGGTTCGCTGCTAACTTTTCGATGTCAGTTACGTTCGATGGATTTCGAAGAGCAATAGAGAGATTGGATCGAAGGTAAGTGGAAGAATGCAGCAGGATTAACGGACAGATAAAATCGAAAAGATAATTGCTCAAAGGGGGGTCTCGTCACATTTTTCTGCCCACGGGTGGTAGACATTTTTTTACAGAAAGCGGCACACCGGGTCAGCTGAGCAAACGCGCTGAGTACACAGCCGCTAGGACACGATACACGCGTGTGCTCTTGCCATTTCTAGAAACCGAACCTCGATGGCTTCCATTGCTTTTTGTACCGTTCTCACGAAACTTGTTTGCCAGGCAAGTTCAATTTCAATACGTTTTTCAACACATCTATTATTTATCTTCCTACTAATTCGTTGCATATATTAGCGAAAATAAACGAAGGAAGTGTTACGCGCCGATAACTGTGAATCTCGCGCAAAAGAAAAAAAGAAAAAAAAAGAAAACACTTGGAACAATGACAAGACGATCGAGCAAAGAGTGTCACATACATTACGTGGCGATTAATCGTAGTCGATCTGTTTCCCGGTCGCCAGACCTCGCACGCGTCCACGGGGCCAGAACTCGCATTAAATCGCAACAATGGCCCATTCTCATCGCGTCGAGGGGGCGGCGGCGGTGCAGGAGGAACAGGAAGGCGGCGAAAATCCTGGAAACGGTGGCGTGGGCGTGAGCTTGGCCGCACACGTGAGAAAAGATCGGCCTGCGATCGCAACGAGAGGCAACCGTGTGGTCGTCGGCGTTTTTCGCCGTCTATCAGAGACAGGGACGGCACTCGACAGAGACTGACTTTCCTTCGCGAAACTCAACGCACGAACAGACGATTCCACGAATGGCCGGGAATGTCACGAAATGAAGAGTAAGTAGTCTATTAGTAATCAATGCGCGGAGAAACTTTGTCGAGCGCCGGTGCTCGACGACGAGTGCAACGACCGATCGACGACGGCCACGAGAACACACCCGGAGAACCTGTCGACGACTTTGACTCTTCCTCTCGTCGATCGTTACAAGAGGATTATCGAAGCGCAGGGAGGACGATTAAGGGAAGATCGACGGAGGTTTACAGGTGTTTCGAAGATTCGAAACTCGCAACACTTGTAATTTTCTATGGTATTATTCGCTTTACACGCGTTTACGTATGGTTATAGTCGCACTTGGGAAAAATAGGTACAATTAACCGTGTAGCCAGCTGCCTGCGAACAAACGTCCAAAGCGTCGTGGGTTTACAAATTTAGAGAGCGTTGGTCAGTTTCAGTTCACCGCAAAGTCGAGGTTACTATATTTGACGCAAACGTTTGGCAGGAGAAAAATTCTCGTAACATCGTGGCAGGTTTGTCGATGTTCGATCTTAGAATCGAAATAATCTACAGTCCGGTTTGAACGATTTCAAGTATGTAACAACGTCTTAATGACTGGATGGATCACGAGATCGTTTATAGGATCGTTTAGACGAGCGATTGTGGCGAAATTCGCGAATACCATTGCCCTGACAGCGAGTTGACTCGAATGTTGGCCGCGGACGGGAATGCGATGACTTGGCACGCTGGCAAAGGAAGCAAAATAAGATCGAGATCTCGGATGCCATCGTCGAGGGGGAGAAAAAGGCCTCCCGCGCGAGCTCTCTCGCGCGCGGATCTTGCGAAACCGAGTCCATTCAAATCCATCCTTCCGACACTCCTGCAACCATCGACCAACAAACCAGAGAAACGAGACAAGAAAAAAGAGCTAAAAAGAAAGGCCGTGAAACAAAGGAGAGAAAGCGCAAGACCGATCGAAACGATCGAAGGCAAAACGGAAGAGAAGGTTTGGAAGGTCCTCGCACCAGCTGCACCGCGTAACCTGCTCGTCGTAAACTAGAAGCATCGAGAGGCAAGCGCAGCGACAGCTACGTGGCGATCCAGTCGTCCCGTTCCAGTCTCATCCGCGTGCACACCCACACGTCTATGCGGGTGAGACGAGCCTCCAACACGGTGAGAGACTGAAAGAGCCACACACGATGGAGGAGTTTCCATCCACACATCAACGATTATCCTGAACGTGCACGAGGTGCACGTGGAATGTAGACACTGAGAGCTACACGTATATACATACACGTACAGATTAATCCTGAGAAGCTCGAGAGAGGAGAGCTCAGGTACGCGAGAACGAGCGACAAGGAGGATGCTGGATACAGAAGACGAACTCGAACACGACCAGAAGAGAGAATATACTCGTATACATACACACACGTATACATATGAAGAGAGAGGGGGGAGGAAAGAGAAAGAAAGGAGAGGAGGAGACACGTATATACACACGGAGAGACGGATAGACAGCAGATACGGATATAACAAGGGAATGGAGGAGGGAGGAGGGGAGAAAAGAAGAGGAAGAGAGACAGACAGAGAGAATGAGAGAGGTATAGAGAGGTGCACGGGGTACAGAGCGGGGCCAGAGCAGAAAGAGAAGGCTCTCTCTTTCTGGTATGTGTGTGCGCGCGCGCGAGCCGAGCGTGGGAAGCTGCTGCACGCTCGGACCCGACACTGCACCGACACTGCACCGGGCCTCTCCTTCGTGGACTCTCGTCGAGTTTGTCGAGTTTCGTGCTACGAACGAGAATAGAGAGAACGCTATATACCGGCCGGTGCGGACTAACGTCCTGGAGTGAATGTTATATAAGCGTTGAGAGGCGAACTGACTAGCCTCTCCGGATGGATTCTACGCGAGTTTTCTGAAAATTATACTTGGCTCTTTCTACCTTCTTCCACGCATCGCTGTTTAAACGCTCTAGAAGCGAAATATTTGAAAATTTTGATCGGCTGACAAATCTACATATTCTCTAAATGAACGTAATTTCACATTTCATTGTAATCGTTGATCGATATATGAAATTTGATTAGCGTGACTATTAAAAACGTGGTACAATTATACGTTCCTCTGTCGTAACGACCACTTTCGTTGCCACTCACACGACACTTGCAATTCTACAAACTCTTCCCCTGATTCTCCGCTCGCATAATTTCCCACGTCATTTAACCCTGTTACACAAATCACGTTGCTCGTCCTTTTCGCGTGTCATCGGAACAAGCACGGAAGAAAATCCTAAATTCGACAGCCTCTCCGATTACCAGTGAACGGTATAAATTACGCGGCGGTGAGGACGCGAGACACAGAGCCGGACGGGGCAAGGGATGAACAGAGAGACGAGGAGAGTGACGGAGAGAAGAAGAAAGAGAACGTCAGAGAGGATCGTCTCTGTAATTTCATACACGGAATTCCTACAAAAGGAGGGATGTCACGCGCGATGCAGTCGCGATGGGAAGCGTGGGAGTGCACGCATATTACGTGTACGATAATAGGCGCTGCAAGGAGAAAATAAAAAGAGAGTAGACTTACGTGTATTGCAGTAGTCACCCTTCCATCCAGAGAGGCAGACGCGCTCTCCGGACGGGCTGCAGCTGTAATGACCGAAATTGTCGTCCCTCGGCCTGCACAGGTTTTCGCAACCCTTTCCATAATAGTGCGCCACGCAAGTCACCCTATATTCGTACACCATCTTCGCGTGTGCGCTTCTGTATTCGTCCTCGGTCCAATTCGGCCCGACGTCCAGCCACTTTTGCGTCGTCAGCCTGGTTATCAGTACTTTTTCTGGAAATTAAGAAAATTGTCTTTGTTAAAACTTTGTCATATTTCCTCCTATCTTTGTTATTTCTGACAATTGGAAAATGTAAATTCTTTCACTGGGTTATCCGTTTAATTACTGTTAAGCGCTATCAAGCTTTCGTTGCATCTTTTTCTTTCTACGCTATGAAACCGTCTTAAAATATTTTTACTCTTTTTCCCAATCTTTTCTTACACGAAGCAATAATTTTGTTTACAGTACGACAATATTGCTTTCCCAGGAGATCGATTAACCTCGCTGTAATTCAACTGAATTTGCCAAGAGATTCGCTCCGATTGATACGATACAATTAACTGCACCGTTTCCCCGGTTGAAATCAATTCCAATTTACCACCCATTGATTTCGACACGTCCGCGATGTCCCGCGTGTCGCCCTTTCCCCCACAAACATCCCCAACAATACCACCTATCATTCTATACTCTCTCGCTGTATACGATCGAACAACCCCTCCGATACAATTACTACGACGATTCTTCAACGCGACAATTTCACGCGTCAAAATGTCGCTGATCGACATGGTGACACTAAATCGAAAGCGTATTCAAAAATCTATCGTGAAATACACCGATGATAACAACGCGATCGATACGATAAGTCTGAAATTTGACGCTTCCAAGTTTCATAAATCAGCACGAACCGACCTCGAAGGAGTACTAAAAGATCGATCGCTGTTGATCATCATCGTCTTGGCGCATCTCGATCGATCAATCGTCCACGGCAGAGGGAGAGAGTGCGGCACGAAACGCTAAAAGTAATTAAGCATGTCCATCGGTAGGGCAGAAAGAGAAAGAGAGAGAGAGAGAGAGAGAGAGGAGGAGCGAGGTGGTGGTGCTGCGCCCAATGATGCGATCGAAGTGCATCGGCCTCCGGCGAGAGAGACAGAGAGAGTAAGAGAGAGGGCAGACCGGACGTTCGTCCGCTATTGCTACTCCGCCGGCGGCACGCATCCGGCACAAAGAGAGTAAGCGTATACCACCACGTTGTGGCTCTGGGAAAGAGGCGTTCTTCTTTTCTTCTTCCTTCTCTTCTACACCGCCACCACGCAAACTACTACCCTCTTCCTTTTCTATGTATCTCCACCTCTTCTACTTCTCCTGGCTGCCTCCTTCTTCTTCTTCCTTCTACCATTGCCTACCTGTTTTCGCAACAGAATAAAAGTAGAAGAAGGAAGAAGAAGAAGAAGAGCACACACGGTTCAGGCTTCCTACTAAACGTATTATCGTAATGGGCCAACAGATTAGGGGAGGGCTCGTCCATCTTTCTCCGTCGTTCAAGCCTGGATCAGGTGCCCTACCGAAAAAGCTGCGTCTCACGATGCACACAAGGTCCAAGCAAGCCCGACTGGGCCAGTTCATGATGTTCGTGCGAGAGACTCATGGCACGGGCAAATGGGTCGAGTAGTATACATCGACCGTGCTGTATGGTTACGTTGTTGTGGTCGGTAGCGTAAGGAAGAGTTAAGTGGTCAGCCTCCGTGTTCCTGTTCTTTTTTATCCTTTTCTTTCTTTTCTTTTCTTTTCGTTCTAGGTTTCGGTTCCCTTCAGGGCCTCCGTGATGAACCTAATGAACGGTTCACCGCACCAGTCTCGCGATCGCCAGGGGTCTATTTTTGAAACTTGGTTGAATTTCGAGAGCCTCCGTTTTTCTTTTTTACTTTGCGCCAGTAATCGCCAGCGAAAACTCGCGAGTAGAAATTGGGCGAAAAGAGAGTTTTGGTATAGCCGAGGGAAGGATAGGTTTCGAGATGCGTTCGAGGTGTTTTCGAGATACAAACAGCAATTGATTCGAATTGGATCGTAAGAAGATCGCGCGCTTCGAATCAGCCGACCAACGATTTTCGCGACGCCTGTTTGAAGCTTCGGAAAACCGTGAACATATCGCGCGGCGACAACCGTCGGAAAACGGACCTTTCGAGTCTGACAGGAATCGCAAAGTCCACAACAAGCCTATTTCACCCGAGCACGTACTTTCGATATTTCTGCGCATTTCAATTTCTCATAATCGTCCGAATATTTGACGAATACGAGCGGCGAGACGGTAAGTACGAAAAAAGGAAACTACCAAAACTGAGATTTCTCGCGACTAAAGGTCTCGTTGGGAACGTGAGTATATATTATTGTCAAGTAAAATACACAGTGTATCGCCTAACTAAACATACTCGTACAATGTTTGTAAAGCAAACATATATCTGAAATTATTAATAAATAATCGACGGAACAGGCAGATCGAAGTAGGGAAGGGAATCGACGAAGAAAAGAGGAAAGAAGTTAAAAAACAAAATGAAAGAAGATAAAAAGAAGAGTAGAAATAAAAGGACGAAACGCAGGATTCGCCGATGGCGTGCCCGGCAATACTTAAACAGGATACCCAGGGCCCTCTGTTCCCAGAAGGGAAGTAACGTTTCGCTGTCGGCGAAACGGGAGTCGAGGGAGAAGCAGTTTACCGAGCCTATCTTCCCAGGTGATGCTGTTACGAGTTCTGAAAACGCCGATGTTCGCACGCCACCACCGCAGATGGACGTGTGTACGCGCGATCGACTTCGTTTCGTCGTCCTTCGTCTTCGGCGTCGATTCGCACGGCACGATGCTTCCATCTTTTTCCACCGCTTCTTCTATATCCAGCCTCTATATACGTTTTATTCGTTTGCTTTTCGGATGAATCGGTATTTTTTTCTAACGGCTAGACATAGATCCAGGAGGATGTAAAAGGGGAAAGAACGGTTCTTAAGCGGTCTGTTTACGTTGAAAAATCGTATCAAGAAACTGATTTCCTGGCTGTTCGTTAACGAGAAACTCCCTATTGTTTCCTGTGTCTATGCGTGTGGATTTTGCTCATGCATTAAACATTGTACCATTAAAACGGAATTATTCATGTTCGCGTATAGGCGGATCGTTTATGTTCGCGACTAATGTCGGATGCGAATCAACGGAACGCAATGAAGATCGTAGTGAGACGAGGGCTTTAATAACGATGTTTCAAAAGTGTTCTATGTTCTATGACAATTTCTTGGACAATTTCAAACGTCTTATTTGTATCGGGATAGACAGATCGATGAACTCGTTGTATGATAATTTCATATCGCTCGAATAAGGCAGAGAATCTTCAAACAAATGCAGCGTGTTTCGCGTAAATTCCTCCTCTTAAACAATGTCTTTGCCTAAACCCCTTCTTTTCCTTTTCGAATCTCCGTTATCCGATCATCGAGCGACGATCTTAAGATCGCACGATCTGTACGATATATTGGGTCGGCAACTAAGTTATTGCGCATTTGTCAATACCACCTAATGACAAAATCTGCGATCACTTTGTTGCCAACTCGATGTATAGATTCTGTAGATCGCGAGAATTTAAGCTTACGAAGAAAGAGAGGAAAGACGCGTAAAATTTTCAGGAAAATCAAAGCGTATATAAAGGTACAGTAAATAAAATAAAATAAAATAAAATAAAAAAAAGTCTGAATTTGCGTGAAAAGAGACGATAAAACTGAATGAAAATACATGTTGATCTAAGACGCCGGTGAAGAGGTGGATCATTCGCTCGTGACCGGTCTTAGCGCGACTTCCTTCTCGACGTGAACGCGTTATTCCGGGAGAAAACGCTTGGCAGTCGTTCCTCCAGTGTGGAACGGCTGCGTGCACGCCTGCGTGTGCACCTGTAAAACGCCCGGTGAACTCGAGGCCAGGCCGATTCAAGGTATTCATTAACGACGCGGCGGCAGCGCCGCGAGTAGCCAGACATTTTCTATTGTTCATTCAGAAACGAGCGGTCGTCGAAGGATAGCCCCGAGCTGGCAGGTAGCCAGATGCATTACTCAACCACCGTGGCTCCTCTATCGCGGAAAAAACTCTCGTAACCTGGATCATTGTGTCGCGGATAGCTAGCCTCTTCGAACGACATCATCGTTCCACTGGTCGCCACATATCGTCAGCAATAAATCATACGCGGCATACGTCTTTGTACAGAACATGTTTATTTGTTGTTTTTGTAGATCAATTAATCGTGTCAAACTGTAGGCTTGTAAGCTGAGACGAGCTTTGGTTACTGCGCCGCCTCTGACGATCCGTATCGTCGTTTCACTGTGGTCTCGCGAGTTACAGGTTTTACGTTCTGATATCGAGAAGACCGATAACTTATGGTTACGTAGATTAGCATTCGTAACTGAACGCTTTGATCGATTTGTAGAGCAGCATGGATTTCATCAAGGTATGTATAAGTGTATCGAGTAAATATCACAGTCTGTATAACCGTATAATTAAAGGTAACAGATTACCAGTAGTTATTTTCTTATGAATGTAAACTCGCTTGGGCGAGACTTTACGACTTAAATCGTAACTTTCAAATGTAACTCGAGGGCTTGCGGTCGGTTTCGATTTCCACCCTTCGATCGACACCCTCCGTCGAACCACACACGCACACACGCAACTTCTAAGTCATCCGCCTCTACGAACCCGGACTAAATTTATGATTTATGAATGAAACGCGATAAGAACCCTTCGTCAACGTCGAACTGTTCGAATTAGCACGGAAATTGGAAGACTAAGCAAATACGAAAATTCAGTATGATGTAACTAACGAGTCCTGTTTACCTATAATTAACAGGATAAAAAACTGTACAAAGGCAAGAAGAAAAAAAGCTTAAAAAAAGGGATGTACGTACAACTGTACGAAAGATAAGAGAAAACGCACTTAACGATTAATTAGCAGCCGATAAAACATCTTAATACAGCTTTGTTACCAACTGACGAGGCAAGGAGATATGCATGCAGGTTGATTTTTCGATATCTCATCGTCGATTCGACGAATTACGGGGTTCCGGGAACAAGCCAGGCCAGTTCTGTGTTATCACGGCGGGTACATGCGCGCGACAGCGGACCAATTACTCCGCTCGCTCATTATCGTTCGGCTGTGGAATGGCAGGTGCGCCGCGAGGAACGCGCACGACGTGCACAGTGCACACGCGGCCGCGTGCACACGGCGTGTCCCCTGTCCCGACAGGAGCAAAAGGGAAAAACGATGGAGAGCGGTTGACAATCGACGATGACGTAAGCCATCTCCTCTCTGCTCGCTATACCCGAGTTCCCGTTCAAGCTGCTCTGTACACACTGCCGCACCGCAAAACCGTCGTAAATCCAGCCGCGTCTCGTTTCGTTTAACGAACCGCGTTACCGCAAACGAGACCTCCTCTCTGCTGATTCTCTTCTGGCTGCTGCCTCACTCGCGCCTTTTCGTTCGATAAACGAGACGAGAAACGGAGACTCGTGTTACCAAAATCAGTGTTTTTGGGCATTTAATCTTCTAAAGATCACGAAAGAATATAAATTCTATTATATTATATTAAGGATACTTTTAGAGAAACTGCTTAGTTGGATCGTCATAACGAAGAGACTAATGGAAAGTTTAATGGAAGTTTAATCGTTCCGATTCCATTGTAATCGATTCTATGGATTCTATTATCAACGGGATTACGTGTTACTTCTTCTCAAGTTTCATAATAGAACGTCGAATCTTCACAGTTTCGGTTCATCCGATCCAGAATCAACGGAATCTCGAGAAAATCAAGAATCGACTGGAAAGAGAGTGATGAAGAAAGGGCCAACTTTTGCTCGATTTAACCGTATTTCCCTAGCAAGTTTCTGCTGGAAACGGAACGAGAAATAATTCCAACGATAATTCGTGGCGCAGGTGCGGTCCTCGAGCAACCACGTTGTGTATCTTCGGCTTATGGGCAACGGGCAAACGAACGCATCGTGTGGCGAAGAGGAAAAGAGAAGGAGAGAAAAGAGAGGTTAGTAACATAGAGAAAGGGAGGGAGAGAGACGGAGGACGGTGTGGGCCTGAGAAAGGAAGCAGCATCCGAGCAACGCGAACAGCAATAAAGGGCTCGTTTCACCAGTACGTTGGGGGCATTATATTGTGCGTGGCGCGGACGATATACACGGCTGGTGCACACAAAATTCCGAGCACAATGTGCGCGGTGTGTTTCGGCGATAAAGGGGCCCAGGGTATGTCCAAACATACGAGAACCAAGCGGACAAAACGCGCGTCGTACTATATTAATGGCAGAGCGTGGTTGCTCTTCCATCTTTCTTGCTTCGTCTCGGTTTGTCTCTTTTCAGCCGCGGATGCGCCGGGCAGGTACATCTGTGGGATAACGGTAGGAATTCCGTTCTCGGGCGAGCTTGAAACAAAGGAAGCCAAGCTCGATTCCCTTCGTAATTAGCCGCTTCGACGGGGATCAGAAGAGAGTTTTTCTCGAGTTGCGCAGCTGTGGAGCCTTCGTGGGACTAGGAAGCTTCGCGGAGAACCGGAAGAAATTTCATTAAAAAAGTAGCGGAAGCGATCCTTTCGGCCAGATATTTCCGTAGAACCACAGTTTCTTTTTTCTTCTTCGTAGGATGTCGCGGAAAAGTTTCAGCTTGAGTAATGATATTAATCAGCAGAATGAAAGAGTAGAATGTCGAGGAAGTTGTTTCGCGGAATTACCATTTTACGTAGTACATCGGAGAAGTTTGATTAAAAAGTTAGAGCCGAGGATCGCACTGCGAAACGACATTTCGTAGAAACGGAATTGCAAGCTTTGAAACCACAGGAATATTTTTAGCGTACCAAATTACCGAAGGATACTATGTGTCAGAGCAAATAAAAGAAGTATTATAAGTCGCGCTAAGAATCATCATGGTAGTCGGACTGACCTCCCAGTCCACTGCTACATTTCATAAAGTGATACCTTTAATTTTATTTAATATTGGACAACGTTATGTTAAAAATCATTGAAAATTCAAACGCCTCTAGGTTAATTAATACTCTCGAAGCTTCAAATTATATATACCGCTATTACGACTCTTAATGCACCGAATGATTTTCATCCGATTGAGCAAATATCTCGGATCCCTAGGTCTAGCTGCGTCACTCTAAACTTAAAAGATCAAGAAGGCCTGAAGCATAGCAAGAAGAGCGAGACCGCTTAATTTCTTTCCCGAGGTCCTGTGTGTCTGGCTGGCAATTAGAATGAACCAGAGACCGGAAGCTATACGTGGCCGTGCAACGCTCTCATGCGTGGCTCTTATATACGCGCGCGCGTGTGTGTGTGTGTGCATACCCAAGCACATTGCTTTACCTACGCTTCCATCGAGTGCGAGGATCACGCCAGGACGGTAATTGAATTTCGTTATTTCGGGACTCACGTTCGACCGTTTAATTCGCTTTTATCTCGCCAATCTGACTGAGCTTTCCCCGGATGCGGAAGCAATAAACAGTGCTACTCGTCTTTCGGCTATTTACATGCATGTTTTCCCGGAGTACATGCTTTAACGAGAGAATGTCGTGTCTCGAAACCGTGCGACGATTATCGCGTTCGAGCGTGCTCGCGACCATCATCTGCGGAAATTGAAGGAAATTAGGGTATCACTGGATCGACGAGTCGTTCCGGTAATTGGTAACACTGATAAGTTGTACTACAATACTTGGAGATGTAAATGGATACGCGCTTTCGTTTCGCTCAATAGTTATACTATGCCAAGATTTATACAACTATCGATCGAGCCAGTTACTTTTATTTCTTTTGTGGAATCAACTCAAAAATCATGAGAATTCTGCGTGCTATGTTTTACAGTTAGCAAGATTTCATATTCTATACTTGGAAAAGCTGTGAATTCTATATTTTCGCATGATACACTTGACGAAGCTATACATCCCCTTCTTTCATTCTGTAAATGCTTAAACGAATTTAGGTTTCTCAATCTCTAGGATCACTCGATTTCACAGTATTTAATTTGAACATGATATAATTACTTTACGATTTAACGATACCGGCTGAAACTTAAAATTAAACAACTCGTTCTCAAAGCTTAATTTGTGTTTTAATTTGCTACGAGATGATCTACTATGAAAAAAAGCAGAAAAGGTTCGACGAGACATCAAAGAATATAAATAGAAAACTTCCGCAGTTTCTCGGCAAAATATCGGCTAGCATAGAAGAGTTCGATAGACGAGAACCCCGGGTTAGCCGGGTACACATAGGATACATCCATATCCTCGTCGACAGAGGGTTTCGTATTACCGTGGCGCGTTGCTGGAAGCTAGGTGCTACGGTTACACAGGAAGGAAACACTAGCGCCTCCGGCTGCTTCTCTTTCCCTCGTTCTGCCTGTTCTCCGTACGCTATGACACAACAGAGAGCGCCGACCACTTTGTGCACGTGGACGCGTCGCGGTAATGAGCAAGGAAACATAACTGAAAATGGGTCGAGAACAGACACAGTCACGAAGGGGGAAGAAAGACTCGAGAGTACAGCTGGAACTATCGGCAGAATGTTGGCAACGCGGTTGCGATTTGCGGTGAGAGGATGAAAATTGGGAAAGAGGACGCAGATGTTCGCTAGAATTACGAGTATTACCGTATCTTTTGTTTGCATTAGCCTATTACGTCCTTCAAGTTATCTTTCTTCTGTTGAAATAGGAACGAGATTGAAATGCAGGAATTCGAAGATCCTAACAATGTTAAAACAAAATACGTACATGTAACTTTGCCGTTGGGAAATGACACAATAAATGATGTACGGTAGCAGATGAATACGCTGCGCGTTTGAAAACGTAGTTTCCAGGACTCGAACGAAATATACATGTATATGTATTTGTTAAGGAATGACAATCATTCGATTCGATCTTCTTACGAGTTACGAACTATTACAACCGCAAACGAAGGAAACTATATCTTCTGTCGGTGTCACTAATCCTCATCAGACAAATTCACAAGACTTTCGACCGAAAGCTCGAAAAGAAGAAACGGAGAACCGGTTAACTGAGAGCTGGAACCGCAGCATTGAGAAAAAAGCAACGATATTTGTCCGCGGAAATGTGCGGCACAGGAAGAGACCTGTCCCTCCGGAGGTTGAACGTATCGAAACCGTACGAAGTAGAAGAGGACGAAAAGAGTATCGGAGGTCTTATAAAAGAAGAAGAGGAAGTATACAAGGAGGTTACGTCTCTGGTGAATGTCGTGCACAGAGGCCGGAAGTGGGTTCTCGGCTGGTTCGAACTCGATGCATGGTATCGAGAGCCACGACCCAGCTGGACTGCACATGCCCAAAACTTCTAAAACCTTCTCCGTATTTAGAACTATACATAGAGAAAAAGAGAGAGAGAGAGGACTAATTTTAAAATATCATGCTCCTTCCTTCCTCCATACCTCTCCTTTCATCTCCTCTTTTTTTTCCTCTCTTCATCTCCTTCATCCTTCGTTCTTCGTTGTCTTTTTTTTTTATTCGAAGCGCGTGCGAGCGCACTCGTGCCGCCGATACGAGGCGCACACGCGGGGCCTATAACGCTACAGAGACCAGATACAGTCTTCAGGAAGGCTTAATAGGAAGAGAGAATTACGAAAGATAGAGAGAGAAGGGTAGAAAAGGTTACTTACCGGGTGAGTGGTGTGTCGTGTTGTCTGCGTCGTGATAAGCCTCCACTATCAGCGAGAATGTGCCCTGGGAACAGAGAGGAGGTTGGTGAACTTCGATGAGACGCCAAGCTTAATCCTATTACTTATCTTAACCGCTACCCCTATCGACTTATACAGTTACTTATACCGCTGCTTGTAAGTCACTGAACACTTAACACGGTCAGGATAGCGAGGACTTTAATTAGGAAATGATATCGATGCTTATGAACCATTTTTATCAAAGAGACTTTTATCATACTATTGTTAATAAAGTGTACCATGTATCCAAGGTATTTTTTAATGAGAGTCAGGCGTGTGTAAATCTACGTCAGTTTGTGCAAAGATCGATATATCTACATCAAAGAACTCACGATTACTAACAATTTCCTCGAAATTAATAACATTACAACTTCGTTTCCTCCATAAGCTATTTTGCTTGCATTTTACTTAACCTGTTGGAATAAATTTTGCCAGTCGTTGTGCTTAAGATTAGCAAATGTGCGAGCGTGGAACAACGATATAAATCACTTAACGCGATAGGTTCGATCGCAAAAGCAAGCCAAGTGGAAGATACGCGAACGACACAGAGAGAACACGGTGAACCCAAGTGTCCACGTTTCGGTGCGAAAAAGCGGGGCAGCTGTGCGTGCCATCGCGTCACGCAATTAACAATAAATTAAACGTTCCAGAGGCGGGCTGGCCGATCGCGTCACGTGCGCACCTGCCACGCATTAGAAGGGTGCGTGTGTCCCTTTGGCGAAGCGTGCCTAAAAACCTGGCGGAACTCGAGCCGAGGTCATGCGTTGCGGACAGATAGAGGCGCGACAGAGCGTGTTAGGCCGCGGGTACCTTCAACCCTCTCTGTACACGAGTCGACGAACCCCTTCTTTCCCTCCAGCTTTTCGAATTACCGTGAAGGAAGAAGGGCGAAGAGGACGAGGGCGCTTCGAACAGAGGAGGGTTAACTTTTATAACGACCAACCGGATATAAATCATGCGACAAGCGTTTCTCCACCGATGGCACGTGCTCGTCCGCTCCGTTTGACCAAGAATTACCGAGGGATGGTTAATTGGTCTCGAAAATAAATAATCGATCCACATCGCGCTGGAGACCGTTTTAATGGAATACTTTCGTCGCCATCGTCGTCGTCGTTCCGGGGAAACCTGTTATACTCTTGTTTGCATTATCCATTATGGATATATACGGCTACAAGTGGACATATACACTTGTGTGCATGTGTATGCAGAACGGGCCTCACACGCGACCGCGTATTGTGTAACAGAAATTACGTTTGTCTCTGCAGACACGCAACCGGCGATCTATTAATTCCCGCGCACGACCCGATCGTTACGTTGATTCGTATTAACGGAACAGTAATTGTAATTGATCATTCGGTTGATCGGAGAATTCGATAAGGTTTCTGTTAACTCGGAAAATTCCTCGGCTTTTTACGTTACTCGCCTAGGCGATCTTGCGTCTGATATTTTTCCGCTTGCGCAAAGATCGCTTATCAAATGTGTTTATCGTCGGTCTTTAACGAGCTGAGAATAAACAAGTCGACGGGATATATATTTCTTTCGTTTCTAATTATACATTGAAACGACGCGAGTGTACAGAGTACGAACACACCGATTGTATTCTAAACTCGATTCGCTATTTTTAATTTAATTAATAATTAATACCGAATTATTGTTAGTGTAAGGGAAATAATGTCTTCGCTAAAGCTGTTCGTATCGACTTCCACTTCGAACCTAATTATCTAGCCAAAGAAGAAACGGTTAGCGAAGCAAGCGCGAATCGAACGATTTCGCACGTCTCTGCGTAGAAATCCGGGCGCGAAAGGCACCGGTGTAGGCGTCGAATCGCTCGCACGACCATAAATCCAGCAACGATACTCCCTATGGACGAGCGTACGGCCCACGCCGCGGCGACACACGCACTCGTGCACACGCATCGTGTGCACGCCGCTGTCGTTCGTCCACCGGCGCGGCGGCACATTATTGTGTAATAAGTACGTGCCGTACACGCGGTGCTCCGTACGTGTACATGCAGTGATAATGCGACGTTTAATTATTAACGTCACACGCACGAGTATGTACACATCCACACGCATGGTTCTATATCGGCATGCGTGTGTACCTGACACAGTCAAACAAGGAGACTATCGAGACAGAGAGAGAGAGAGAGAGAGATGGTCGAGGAGCGGCTGGTATTACACACGACCTCGTTAGTCGTTGCCGCACCGTGAATAATAAATGTTTATATCCGGCCTCTCTGTCATCATCGTTGCCGTTCCTGTTCGCGTAAACGAGCCGGCAACTCGGACGTGCCGCGAGCACTGGGAACAATTTCATTATTCAGAGATCCCCGATGACCTGGCGCGTAGTAAGCCGAGTCGAGCATCGCTCGTGTGAGAAATCCGCTTTGCGTGTATCCCTACACCTATCTTTCTCTCTCCCGCAGCCGGGCCCGTCCTCTTTTTCCCTGCGGGTTAAACAGAACGATTTAACCCGGTTTTTCCACGATTCGTGATAGCACCTGACGAATGGGTGATTTGTACGTCGTGCGCATGGGTGTACACCCTTTTGATCGTCGTTTGAAACGCGATACTCCGCTGCGCGAGAACTGTTTTGCTGCAATTGCTAATGAATCGTGCCTCGATGGCGTGATAGATGCAAATTGGATAATTAAATCTGAAACTGAACTACGTTTGTGTATCGAGTACCGAGGGTAGGTTTCATTTCTATGAATATTTGATACGTCGAGAGATCCCAGTGGGTAACGCGAGCTAAAACTTGTAGGCAAATGATATACTGTTTAATGTTTTGCCAAGATTTGTAAAATGTAATTTTTGAATGCTTCCTTCGCTAACAAACGACTAGTATTGATCGACCGAAACGGATCTAGCTCTACTAACTTACACTCACAACCGAATTCTCTTACAAGAGAATTCCAAGATGTGATTGCAAGTTAAATGCTTAGCATTGCGACACGTTCATAATATAATAATAATATGTATATAACATAACAGGCAAGTGTTTCGTCATATACACACTACATATAGGGATCTGTTAAGAACGAACATCTAGAATTTCGTCACTTTCGAGTCTTTAATCAAAAAATCGTAGACAAAAGGTCCCTGGAATACCAGGCAACGTAGGAAAAAAGGCCGCGGCGATTTCTCTGGCCGATATATATCCCGTAAAATCACGAGGCAATTTGTCACCGGGAAAAGAACGAAAAGGCAGAGGGGCCGCAGGTATGTCACATGCGTGTACACGTTAGAAAGTTCCAGCGTGAATTCCGCGGTATACCTTAGTCCTCTGTTGAACCTTCGAGATGGGGCGCATTCGTTCACAGAGAAACAGAGATGGAACGATGAAAAAAAAAAACAAAAGGAAGGGAAGAGAGAAGAAAAGCACGATGGGGATAAAACAGAAGGGAAAAGGTGGAAAGGGTGAGAGGATGGAGCGGAAGGTGTAGATGTCTGAGAAGAGAAGGAAAGCTGAAAGAGGCAGACCGCCCTTTTCTCTCGCGGCAAGGACGAAAGCGAGGCGCAATGGAGGCCAGAAAGAAGGAACGATGAAACGAACGGTCCGCGGAGGCGGAGAATCGAGAGGGGGGCTGGAGCCGCGGGGGGAAGGAAATAAATTGTCGAGGAGACAAATGCCACCGTGATCGGCCGCTAATTTATTACGGGGATCGGAATTAAGCCGACAAAAACCTGAAAAAGCCTCGCGTAGGCATCCTAAGAACAATGTGTTGGGTGTGTTCAGTGGCCGGTTAGCAGTTCTGCCACGGCGGAACGAGATATAAAGATGAGCAAAGGATGGACAAGGAGAGAGGAAGAAGAGAGAGAGAGAGAGAGAGACCGAAGATTTGAATGAAAAGGAATGAGAAGAAAGATATGGGAAAAGAAAGAGAAAGAAAGGGACGGTGTACTTGCACATACATATACATCGTGTACGTAAATGTATATGTACAAGAACATATATGAATATATTTATATATGTATTCACATACACTGTGTGAAAAAGAAAGAAGGAAAGAGAGGGAAGAAAGAAGATAGACGCAAAAAAGCGCACCGTAAGCAGTAAGGTAACGTTGAAAGTGAGAAAAGGAAAAGGAAGGAAAAGAGGCACTGCAAAAGAGACACCGTCGTATATTCCTTTTCTGGACATATATATATATATATACATATATACTAACACAGAAGAGGAACCTGAATGATGAAAAGGAAGAGAAACAGCCTCTGCTCGTTCCGTGTTCGACGGACAGAGAAACGAGGATAGAATGGACGAGGCGATCGTGAAGGAGAGAGAACGCGAAGAAACCGGCTTAAGGCAGAGAAAGAAAGACAGAGGCTCGCTCACTCGCGGCAGTTGGTTCCCACGGCTGCGCAGCATACCTCCACCTTCTCTCGCCTCTCTCTCTCCGCTCCACACGACTCTCCTGCTCGTGCTCCTCTTTCGTCTCGTTCTTCCTCTCTCTAACAACTCGCCATCACGTCGACTCCTTTCTTTCTACTCTGTAATTCGTCTTTCCCCGTTCAATTCGCTCGAAAAAAAAAAAAAGAAAAAAGAATGTTCTTTCCTCGTTTCGCACTATCGAGACTACATCTAGCCACTTCTTTTACTCCTAATACCTAGCCCCTGGCTTCTTTCTCTATTTCTTCGTCCCGATGGAATAACCTCGTCTAGCGCTCCTCTCGTTCGGTCATCCGTCCTTCTTTCGTACGTACGCGCGCACAGTTTCGCCACGCAGTGTGCGCAAGCGTTGCAATCTCGTCGCGCTGCATATATGTACATATATGCACGTATATTAATCATCGCGGAAAACGGTCGCGGCGAACGAGAAAGAAGAAACAGGTAGCCTGAACGTGTACACGATCGCATATAGATGCGACCGGTGATTCGGTATCGAGGCTGAGACTGTTGCTGTTGCAGCATGATTCATAGTGGAAAAGGGAGCCGGAAGTCGGCTACGACTTTTCGCCGTCTCCTGGGAAAACGCGCGATTATCCATGCTACAAGCTAGATCTTTACAACCGGTTGCACTAACTTTGTGTTCCTTTTCTTAAATAATCGTAAAAGCTTTTAATGCCTGATAATAATATGCAAATGCTAGGGAGGCGAAGTGAAGTTTTTATGATAAACATTCTCATGCCAATATTTACCTGTTAACATACTTTTCGATGAGAAATCTGTTTCAAGAAGAAAAATGTCATATCCAAATGATAAGTTCGCTCGAGTTCGCCTGTTAAAAGGTTAATTGACGAAGCATCGATTAGACAAGGGTTGTTATAAAGAGGGCATAGTGTAAGAGAAAAACATCGAACGAGCTATCGCAGAAAGCCGGTCGTCCTAGCGGTTCTATTTTTAACCATTCACGCTTTAATGTCTCGCGCGCGTAGACGAGCGTGTGGTCTCGCGCTCGACAAGCGTGGCATTTCCGCATGGAGAAATTTTCGTGGCCTCCATTCTTCGTCGAAAGGAGGAAGAGGAAACCGAGGATAACGAGCGACGAGTCGACTCTTCGCCTTTAAGCTATGCCTCCTATAGGCGCTCACGACCTATGAAAAGTACATTGACACACCCACTTCAACGTGCATATGAAGTTTTTTAAACGCGTTACGTAGCTCGTAACGTTGACCGGTCGACAAAAGTACGAAACAATTTCCGCGAGTCCTTTTTTATCGACGAATGGAAACGATACGTCTCCGCTCCCCCCTCCCCACGCCGTTGACTATGTCGAAGTAATTTAGAGGCGAACACAGGAGCGTGCATTTAATCGCTACTCGTTACACTGAATTATTACACCAACCGAATAATTTTATTCGTTCCTTTCCTCGTTTTGAGTAATGCGAACAAAAGTCACGCTTTCACAGTCCCTCTTTAACTCGCGCGAGCGTTCTTCTGTTAATGGATATTTCACTGAGCGACCGCGGCGATATTACCCGTTCGCCGAGTTTCTATTTCCCGCGCAATCTATTCAATTATTCAGCGGAATTTCCTGCGATCGATGCGTCTGGTCGATAGAATCGCATCGGTCGCGGATTTATTGCATCGAAACACAAACATAAACTCGATTCCTCTGTTGGTGTCGCGTTCAGAATTATGCATTCAGCGCGTCTCGCGGATGGAAACCATCGCGAGATGAACGAAGATATAGAACGAGAGGAGGAGGAGGAGGAACAACATCGAGAAGAGCAAAAAGTGAAACGTGCTAGAAGCTAGAACTCAGAGATGAAGATACAATCTATTCTCGTAAATACACTGGTATAGAAACAAATGTCTCAGGCGGGATAGAGTCTGTCAAGTAAAAAACAGATAAAATAAAGATATCTGACAAAAAATACAAGCGCAGCTGCAAAAACGCTCGATCTATAAGCGTGATTTTTTTTTTGTTTTTTTTTTTCGTTTTACGATAACCTTGAACCAAATTGGAGGATTTTCTAGTGACAAAAAAAAAAAAAAAAAAAGAAAAAGAAAAAAACGAGTAGGAACAAAAGAAAAACAAGCAGAAAAAAGAACAGTAGCGCGTTCGAAGCGTATACAACTGGTCGAGCGATATTGGTATAAGGGGAAAAAAATCCTGCTAATGTACCGGGAAGAAGTGAAATGGGCCAGAAAAGCAGGCTGGAATGAAACGAATCCACGTGAACGGCTCGCGCGTTCCATGCGACATGTTAATACGCTTAAACAGCAGGTCTATCAGCTGATGGTGTACCTGCTCGATGACCACGTGTCGCACCTCCAGGATGAGGCAGAAACATATGTGGGTACCTGTTTACGTGTCTCTCTATTCCGAGTCGTAACCAGAGTGAAGTTAGAAACGCTTGTGGCCCATATACACACACTCTCTCTTTCTTTCCGGTACCAGCAGCGTGCACGAACCGGCAAAAAAAGATGGCCCCCGGGCAGAAAGCCATTTTACCATTATTACGGAGGGCACTCTTCCTTGCTTCTCTCGTTCAGCTCTTTCAGCATCCTTCTAAAAGAAGTCACTGATGCCGTAAGGAAGACGAAGACGCAAGAGAGGTAAAAGAAGCAAAAGACGACCAGCTAAGTAGCGAAAGACCGCTTCTTCATCATCATCCGCGACACGCTTCGAGTAACCGTGCCTCCGCCTCTTAGTAAGCTATTTGTAGATAAGTTCAAGCGCGTTTGTAATCGTTAGCCGACGTAACGCTCTAATTAGTTATTCTGCTAATTAGATTTTGACGGTTAATTAGCAGCCGACTTTCCCACGATCGGAACACAATGGCCGCCTCGAGGCGCCACCTGCCACGCGTTTTTCCGCCATTCGGCTCTCGCTCAGATTTGAGGTATTGTCGTTCGTCGATATATATATATCGATATGTATATATATATATATATATCGATTCGAAAGATACACGAAACGATCTTATTACGTATGTGGCGTGCAAATAGAGAAAGAAAGGAAGCGACGACGTAGAAAAGAGGTCAATCGCGGGTGGTTCTAAAGATACTCTACAGCTTGAAATCTCTTGCTAGCCCTAGCGAATAAGTTTGCACCGCAGTCGTTTCTTCGTTTGATCTGCTGGCGTCGAACTTCATCATCTCTATCATCGTGTCTTGCGTCATATCAGAAGGAAAACAGAAATGTGCCAAACATCTACCATACGACTGAGCTTACAAATGAATGAATTTAATAAATACGGCCTTCCTATCAAAAATATACTTTTGTTAATATAGATACACTATCCTTTATTAATCCTGCGAATACAGTACAAATCCATGAACGTTATTCTAGAAAAGTGCGTACTGTAGCAATGAAAATAAACAAAGGTAAAGCCTAAATGCCATTGCAGAAGTTATTCAATGATATATGTGCACGATCCAAACAAGTGCTTTTAAAATAAACGTGAAAGGCTTGCTACTATAATATCTCGGAATTAATATTCTTTATCTATTCTTTATCGATATTCTTTGACGGTACCATAAAAGATGAATCGACAGTTTCTCAGTTGACTCGAGAAATCACCGGCATTTACAATTGCGAAACTTTCACCGAATCCCTCTGGTGTACCTATCTCGCGAGCGATATAAGAGAAAAAAGCCGCGGTATCCGAGCATCGTGGAGCTGACTCGGGTAGAGTACCGGTCAGCTGGCGTCCGAGTCCGCGTCGCGTCCTCTCCCCGTCTCTAAGACGTAATTTATGCTAAACGTTTCACGTCGTGGATGCCGCGTATCGGCGTACACCCGAGTCAGCCATTCATCCGACGCCCTTCTCCGCTTGTTCCTTCGTCTGGGACGCGAATCACGCAGCCTTTTCGGCCGTGGGACCACGATTCTCTGTCTCTTTCGGCCCCACCTTCTCTTCGTCATTTCCCCACCTTCCGCGCGGCTGCTTTACGTGTATATACCTGTGTCTGTTTGTGTGCACCACCTTTATGCTCCTCTCTATCCTTGGCCGTCTCTGTCGGTCGCGCGGCGGGAGCCTTTCATTCGTCCTTCTCTCCCTTTCTTTCTGCGCTCCACGTCCTTCTCCGGTTGGTACCCACGATCCTCGAGTATGTACGATACGCGAGAGCCCTCGCTTGCTTTGTGGACCGCGGATACACAGGAAGGATAAGGGAAAGAAAGGAATTTTTTTTAATGATTCTTTGAACCGACCCGATCATCTTTGTCCGAGTCCTCTGTCCGGTTACGAGCGACAATGAGTATTACGTTACCCGCGGTGATGAAAAATTATCGATAGAAATTCGCTAAAACACTAAATTATATAGTTAAGCTACGAAAGAATAGGAAACGAAAGACATTGGAATAACGATATTAATATTTACGAGGAAAAAACGTTAACGAAAAGAAAGTGTCCGTGTAGAATCGAGAGACTCGTGACAATTAAGATGAAATATATGTACGCGAATATTAAAGAAGACCGAGTACATAGAGAAATGCACGGAACGAAGCGAATTCCTCGAGGATTCCGCACAGTGGTTGTACTGTCACGAGCCGGCGCTGTTTTAATAAGACTTGCAACGCAGTGTGTAACGTAAAGCAATTAACGAGAAGCGAGAAGGACGGAGACAGAAGGAAGCGGGGAGAGAGCGACTCTCGATCTTGATGCAACCAGACGAAGGTTACGATTACGTGTATCAAGCTCGGGGCCTCTTCTGTCTTTTCCAGCCTCTTAATTAACGGTAGACACGCGTACCTCAGACAAACACGCTTGCGCAACCAACCTCTTCCTCGCTATTTCCTGGCCAACTTTCGGTAACACCAGGCTTACCCGTCTTTTCCTTTTATCTCGTGATCGACCGACACGGGATAATTAAGAAAGGAATTCGCGAATGAATCCGGCGTGGAAAATCACGAAGGAAAGGCACACTTATTTATTTCACCTCCTCTTTTCGTTCTGTCTTCGAACGAAAGAAGCTCGTCTATCCACGCCACTCAGCTAACTGTTATTAATGATGCATTGTTGCTTTTGCGTCTACGCACCGCGACTCCCGGCAGTGCCTGTAATTAGCGCGTTTCCGGCACGTCGATCCACCCGTGCGTTCAAACTTCGGAAGATTTCCCGCTCGACGAAGATACGCTGTTAACTACTCTCATAGCACTAAATGCTTCGTCTTAACGTGGAAGTGTACGATTCTTCCTTGACCATTCGTTTAAACCTGCAAAGATTTCCCATTCGCTACATCTACGGTGTTAACTATTTTCCAATTAAACGTTTAGTCTTTATACGATATATGATCTTTCATCGATAATCGGTACAATCGTAAATTATTATTACAGAGGATCCTTCTCTTCTTTTTTTACCAGACGGAAACCCATTCTCACGCACCGGCGCAACGAAAATAAATCCGACACTCCAAATAGCGATTACACGTACGGCGTCTATTCCTTTTCCCTGACGTCGTCCGCCGCCACATATAAGAAGAGACAGACTACCGTGCCGATTCAAAGGTTGCTTCTCTACACACAGGATTTCGGCCAGCCTCTCTTCCGAGAACGTCGCTTTTTTTTTTTTTCTTCCTCGTCGTCGAGAAGAGTTCCTGTCTTACAACCGACAGAGCCTTTTGCCGCTTTATAGCTTGCAATATCGGTCGATACCACTGTTGGAAAATAGTGGGGGTAAAGGATGGAGACAGAGAGCAGCAGGTTAAACGACGCGGTAGACAAATTTCGGATGGAAATCAGTGGCAGAAGAGGTAGAAAGATTCTGGAAGATAAATAAATACGTACACGGCTGTTGTGAAAGAAAAAAGTGAAAGACGATGCAGAAAGCGGTTTGAAATACGACGAAAAGCGAGGAAAAGGAAGGAGCAAGGCGAATTTTTGAAGTGAGAACGAGAACTGGCGCAGAGGTGGCGCGAGGGGCGCCATATGGGTTAGTAAATTTAACTCTGCCCGCGAGAGAGCTTCCAAGAGAACAAGGACAGGGTATAAACGGTGCGAGAGAGAACGAAAGAGAGATTACGAGGGAAGTGTAGAAGCACAAAAGGCCTAGCCATCTGCCAGTGGCCCTGCAGTGCGTCTCATAGGCAGAAGTACGCGAACAGCAACGAGAGAACTGATGTATACCAGGGATGGTGGGCAAACATTGGCGTAGACACGCTACTCGATGGCACGCGTTAACGAGCGAATACGCTTCCGATGCACCGCCTCGTCAACGTGTCGCTTTATGTAACGAAGGTGTTTGAACTTGATGGCATTCTAGTTTCTTCACGATACTGCTGCACGATCGAATAAAAACATACCAATCTCTACTTTCTTTCGACGAATTTGCGTTATGATAATTTTATGTTGCCACCATAGTCTGGCATTCATCTTGTATCTACGTGTCATCGAAACCTCGTATACACGAGACAAATATACGTAGCTAATAATACGGGAAATGCAAAAAGAAATTGAAGATTATTACTAGAATTACTGATCTCTAGACGATCCTAAATATATTATACAGAAATAATAATTAAAGAGGCACGATGAAGATAAATAAGATGTAATCGTATGTCTACTTCTGCACGTTAATTTTGTCAAAAGTTCTTGTATGTTTTTCCTAACTGTAAAAACAAGTATGACAGTTTTACTACCGCAGAATTTATTTCTCTCTAAAATTAATACGTCTAAAAATTTAAATAGAAGTGGAACAACAAATATTGCTTATATTCTTCCATTAAGCTTTTTCATCTAAATTCTATATCATCGATTTGTAATTATTTTATCATTTCAAAAAATCGACGGTTTCTGCCAATGCCAGGAATTACTGAAGCAACAACAAGCAAGTAATAGCAGCAACAGCAGGAGGGAGAGACAAGTGCCATCGTCCGTCTTGCTCGCACTGTCGGTTCTCGCACCATCTGCCATTCGTTTGGTCATCCTCGTCGCACCGTGGCGCGCGGCTGTGCGTGCACGCGCGCGCCGTGCCACGAAATGTTCGTTTTTAATGCCGATCGACCTGCCTTTCTTTCGTCGCGACCGCGAGAAAGTAGGAAGAGGACAAGGGGGGCTGTAATTTTTCCTCTGCTTACACAAATTCTTCTTTTTCTCTTGGTTCGTTTCATTTTTTCGCCACGAGGTTAATTACTCGAGGCGACCGGTTACGCGTGCGATGGGCAGGTGCGGTATGTTCGTGAGATTTTTACGCAATTTTATTTCGTGTTTCAAGAATGGAAAGCAGTCTACTTTTAAAGAACGAGGTAATTGAGGCGACAGCTAATCAGCCAATTTACTTTTCAATTTTCCCTTATCGATACCCTGACGGAAGCGGCACAAGAAGAACAAAAAACGTGCGGTTAAAGACAACCTTTACGACCCCTTCGAATGGTTCTACTGTCGGTATTGTACCGTCGGAAAACAAGTAGAGATAAGACAACTAATAATGTCGCTAACTGTGTAACGTATATCAACGGTACGTTACCTCCGTTGTACAGGGTGATACAAAAAACAAGATGACTGAAAATCTTGAGAATTTAAGATTGTTAATAATTTTTTGGTTAAGTGTCGAAAGTTGAAGTTAACGCTACTTTTAAATCACTTTTAGGATACAAAAATATCAGTTAACCTGGTTACTACGTTAATTCGCGCCACAGCTAATTTAGCCAGAACGTGGAAAGATAGGAGTTAAAAATCAGCCTGATACAACGAGAGATTTTTTAACCCGCGCGTGTCTCTTTCGTGTTTCAGTCAACGACGAGATCTTAATTTCTCGCGCGCATTCATTTTTTAAGACAAGGATCAAAGTTACAAGCCGCGGTCGTACCGGTGTCGTTTCTTCTCGCCAGAGATCGAGGAAGCAAAGTTACAACATAGAATCGACTAACTGTACCTGAAAGACGCCACAACACGCACTGATCGCTGACGTTAAAACCCTCTATAATAGTCTCTTCCCTTTTTCTACCTAGCGTGACGTGTCTGCAGAAAAAAAGAAGAAACGAACAATCACGATCGTTGAGGAAGATTGTTGTTGGAAATGAAGTCTTTGTAGCGAGCGGGAAACGTTTATCTAATAGACGATTCTCGTACGAACGTGAGAAAAACACGATCGTGCCCGATGGTTTTCATAATGAATTGACTTTTTGTTCGATTTGTTACGCGTCGCACTTTTCAGTTCCGCTTACATTACCGACGATTTTTCGCGTTCTATGCGACGCACGCGATATGTTAATGCCATATCCAGTTGCAAAAACGCAGAGGAGCGGAAGCAAAGTCTACAGTTCTATCGATGACGATGTTTTCAATGTGGTCAATTGTAAATTGTTTAGCGGCATTTTACGCATATAACCAGTAAACATGTTTTACCATTGAGGCTAGTACCCAGCCTTACCGATCTATCTTATCAATTGAGCTAAGATTACGATTAATATTTCGGAAGATCGACGTATGATGTATATGCGGCGTATTGAGACACTTACCGGCCACGTGAACTCGAATGGAAATCTGATGGGATTGGTGAAGCTTGGCATGGCGACGTTGGGGCTGAGATTAACGACGTTCTCGCCTAAAACTGGTGTGACGACGTCGCCGTATGTGCACGGCGTCGTCGTGTCGATCTTTACTTGATATTGTTTCAAGCAGACCCTGAACCTGGTTTTACAAACGCCTGAGCACTCGCCGGTCTTGGAAGTGCTGCCTGAACAGCACTTGCCCAGACTGTCTTTTCCGTACTCGTTCACGAATGACTTCAGTCTCAACTCGAACACCCCGGAGGCGTTTACCTGGAAACAAATTGAATTTCATTCGATAAAAATTCCATTAAAGAAACAAATTATTGATATTCTTATCCTAAGTGCGTCCCTCTTGCGTATCAATTGTCATTTAATTCCAGTTAATGGATCCCGAAATACTTCTCGCTGCACCGATTTATTCCAACTGTACACTAGCGCCACTAGATTACAAAGATTCAAAAGGGAAACATTTCGTGATTCCGTCTTTAATTCAATACGGTAAAGTGGCACAATGTCGTCGTAATTTCATCGTGCGGACGCTGTACGATTTAGTAACTCTAAGTAACTGTACAGAGAGTGCGAGGCTGCCGCACAAAGTGTACGTATACCTGTCTCACAGCGAGACTACCGTGCGACGAACCAATAATTACCGGGTTTTTGGTGAGATCAAATATATCTCGCATCTCCTCACTATCCATCATGGTTCTTTGCCTCGCGTACTCTAACGTCATACGAGACGAGCGAATGAGGTACTTTTGATTTCGCCAAAAAACTAACAATCGTTGGCTCGCCTTGAGGTAGCCTCGTGCGTCTGCCTCGCGCTGTCTGTTCGTATCTTTAGAAATATAGATCTACTAAATTGAACGTTATCGCTACGAAATTGAAACGATGTCGCGTCCTTCGTCTGAACAGGACTTTAACTCGAATTTATATGCCCTACGCCGATTCGTTTCCACGAACTGACGGCAACGACAGAAGAATATACAAGAAAACCAAGGAATCCTCAGAGCTTGCTCGCAACACGCGACAAACAAACTTGGCCAACACACTCCACGTCGGGGGTCGTCTCGTGCCCAACGACCGAACCCGCCGCCGGGGCAGCACGTGTGTAAGCTCGTTTTTGCGCACGCGTTCATCTTCTGTGCTGCACGTCTCCCAGGAGGAGCAGAGATATCCGCGCGAGTGACCCAGCAAAAAGTGCTTTTTTTCGCTTGACAAGACGCGAGCGAGAAACCGCTGGTAAGAAAAGAGGGAAAAGAAGACGGGTAGAGGCGCAGATGGACATTTCGCCACGCGTGCTGCCGAGCTTCGACGATCGTGGAACACGAGGGGCGTTTTCATGCAAAGAGAAAAAAAGAAAGTGTTCTGAAAGCAGTCGTAAACGTATTAACGTATGCTACCGACCGCTGCTCCTCGTCGCGTTAAACTAAAGTCACGAGAAATTCATTACGATTGCCGATGTGTCGAGTAGAGTAGGAACGAGCGCATACGTAACCAGAGATATCTGGAGGATTTCTGTATTTCGTCAAATACATATATAAAAGCTTAAATCGATGGAAAACCAATGACTACTTTGTAACAAAATGTCCGCTAACCTACAATGTCACTCTATGAAGACTTTTAGCGAGAGGCGTAAACACATGTAGAGGTTAAGATCGGTGAATCAGAGAGCAATCTGGGCGGAATGGTTTTTCTTCGGCGACAGAGTATCCAGTGTAAACAGAGCCGATGTGTCAATATTTCTCCGGTTCTACCCTGTCCTTTGTCGTCGTTCGGATAGCAAAAGTTCTTGACCACTGTGGACAATGGCCTACGGCTATGTGAACACGCACATACATACGCGCGCAGGTGCGCAAGTGCACACACAGAGTCATCAGACAACCGAGAAAGCCTTCCCACGAGACATTGTATAGCCTAGCAAAACTATACATATATCGTGTCTCGCGTGAACGAGAGGAGCGCACTAACCTTACTATCGAGCCTGCGGATCGTTTTACGATCCGTCCTGCGCGTCCATTATACGCCCGTTGCGATCTTCGAATTTCGTACTCGGTGACACCGACATTCCTTCACCTTTCTTTTGTCAGCAAGTGAGAAAATAAACATAAAGGACTGACATTTTTATCGCGTTTACGTTAAAACGATCGTTCCACACGCTTTTCGCGAGGCAGACTGGGAATATAGGGGGCGTTTTATGAGTTGTAAGATCTGAACGAGAAAAAATATACACGGGTACGAGGTTTCGCGATCGAACGAAAGAAATACATATTCCTTCGCGAACGTTTCTCATTACGAATCGTAAAACACAGCAGGTTAGAGGTAACGCGTACACACAAGCGGTTCGCCACGATCCTCGATGAGGAATTCTCATTTTTGGCGCGCTGGAGCGCTATTCTCGGAACGAGAATGGCCGCCACCGACTATTTACGGATACAACCGGCGTTATTTCGTCACTAAACAATTTTCTAGAGGAACCCTTTCAGCACCCGTGATCCCACGTCTCATTGTACTACGTATTTCGATATTTCTCGATTTTACCGATTTCAAGATGATAGATTGCTTTCGCGTATTTTCAAAGGTACGCCCGCAGCGAAGGTCGGAAAGAAATTATTGAAAAGAGAGTAAGACGCGACGGGGTAGTGTCGTGGAACGAGACGCGAACAGAGCAGACGAACAGAAGCTAGACACTTCTAAAAGAGTGGATCCAGATTTAGAGTTGTATGCCGGCGAATTCTGCTGCCACTGGTTTTCTCCTCTTTCGACGGATGGTTTGGAAATGTGACCGACAGAGAAAGAAAAAGATGGACGACGTTAGAGGGAGGGACAAGCAAAGAACTACGCGAGAAAGATGGAAAGGCAAAGAGTGAAAAAAAAAAACATCTCTCCCAGGAAGAATACACTTGGAACTCGTGGTGACTAGTGCGTGAAAAAGAAACGAAACTATTATACACGCAACCATGAAGTTGTATTATAAATACGTTGTTACGTTGAGTTTATAAAATTGAATATTTCCACAAGAGAAAAAGGACGACTGAGGGAAAAGACAGATCGAAGGTGAGTTAAAATTGGAAAGCATTCTGCAGCTCGATCGAACCTTATACACATTTACAGATATAGCGGTCGACTGGATAAATATAAGCCGCGATCGCACTTACGCAAGTACTTAATTAGACGCGGGAGAACGTATCAGTGGTGCGCGCGCACAAACACCAAAATGAGATGGTAAATATATAGAGACGAGCTTCTATTCTGAACGCACCCATCGATGGCGTGTCATCGTTTTTACCATAAATACCAACAGAGAGCTTACGACCGGTTTGACAGACGGGAACGTCTCTTGGATTCCGAACCAAAACATCGCGCCATTCATCGACGACGACGAAGGTCGCTTACGATGTGTCTCCGAGTTGACAAACGTATATCTCCCTCTCTGTTCCGTTTGACAACACGCGACACGGATTAGATCCGTTGACAAAATAATTCGTTCATTCCTGTATACCACTTTATTCCTTCATCCAGAGCACTGCATATCGATATTTTACGATATCGTTCGATTTCATTAACATTGCAACTATTCACGCATACGATCCGGAATATGGAACCTGTACCAATATAGTCAAATTGGGTATGAAAAAATATATAATAAAAGATGTTGATCGTTATAAATCTATAAAATACATACAAAGTATTGTAAATTATATATTTCGGTTATTCTAATGTTCTTTTTTTTTTTTTTTTTTTTTTTTTTTAGTTAAGCATCAATGTTAAAAATGACCAATAAGTCATTTTGACTATTTCGGTAGTTTTAATATTAAGATATGTTATCGATCGATCTTAGTCATTTTACAAGTTTTATAGAAAGGTGGCGCGGCGATTACGCGTTAAGCAATACTCCTATGAAATCGATCGAAGCAATGATTGACGGACCATAAAACGATCTCCGATAAAAGAGCCGGTAAAATAGAAGCTATCGTATCCTGATCATCTTTCTCCATCCAAATTTCGACGAACTATCATTCGACTTTGTTACATTGATATGTGACACGCAACAGAATTGCAGTTTCGAGAATCGGATTGTTCGGAAGGAAGAATTCCGAGGCCGGAACGTGGAGGTACGAGATATTTCGGAAGGAGGCGGTTGTAAAACACTTCGGCATGCGTTTAAAAAAGAGTTTTGCAACGCGTTATACAGCAACCTACGGACGCCTCTAAAAATAAACAGAAATATTTCCACGAAACCGTCGACCATCTTTCTCGAACAATGCGAAAAAGAGAAAGAAATGGCGGTATTTAAATTTCGACCAATTTCACACTTCGCGCCTAAATAAACTCCTTCTCTTTTCAAGGAATATTTCCGAAACTTCTTTCTTTCTAAATTTCAAGTAACAGAATGGATCGTAAAATGCGAGATCGATAAAGAAGAGAGAAAAGAATAAAAGATGAAACTTACCGCTCGGGGTGTTGGCAGAAGCACGACGGCGAACGACCACATGAGCATCGTGGTCCACATGTTTGGTGGTTGTTTCGTTCGATGTTTACACGCCGCCGGTGCGTCCTCGGCGGAGGTGTGTGGACCGTGGTGCTCTGGTGTGCTCGTCGGCGTTACCTGCTCGCCGTAATTTCGCGAGGCTGCATAGCCACTGTACCGTACGAGGTACAAGCTACTGTATCCTTCCAACACACACTATTTTTTCCGTTTTTTCGTTGATCGATTTCGTCGAGATGTCGATATAGGTAATCCTCGTTTCGATAGATGTGAAAACTTTGACCGGTTTCTATTTCACGGAAAGATGTAGCGAAAGGAAAAAAAAATAAAGTCGTCGGAACGAAGGGAACTCGCGAATGACTCGCGCGGTCACTTCTGCTGGTCTGTAGCACACTGTATAATACACTCAGAAAAAAATTGATACTGGTATATATTTATTTATATTTATGTATATCCGATGGCAAAGAGGTATTCACGGTTGCCGCGAGAATTATAAGAAAATCACGCGCGATCACTGAACACTGTGTGACACACTTTATTCCATTATCCGTGGGACGCCGAGAGTCGTAGAACAGCTTCGTCCGACAGGGTACAGGATAAATACTCTTGCGCGTAGGATCTATGAAAAACACACTGGTGGTTTGCGATCCTTCGGGCGACGCCTCTCTCTTTCTGATGATTTCGATATCTCCCCAGATTCTTTCTTTGCCTCTATATGCGTATGTATCTATATAATAGACAGATCGTGTACTCGACGATTTCTATTAATTCTTTTTTTTTTTTTCTATTTCCGTCAGCTCTTCGATCGATGTTAAAAATTCCACAACTACGCTCGTGTAGAGCGTTCGTTCGCGGCGCACGAGCCACTACGTCGACGAGGAGCACGACGATCCGCCACGAGCATAATTTTCCACGAAAAGGCACGAATACCACACTCTCCTCCTCGCCAACCGTCGCAACAACGACGAGTCGCGCACTGACTGGCCGTCGACGAACCGTGAGGAATATTCCCTCGGAGACCGCCGGCAAGAGTAGCACGAGAGGAGAAGCGATGTCGGCGATGGTGGTGGTGGTGATGGAGGAAAGAGTAGGAGGAAGAAGAGAAGGGTAGTGGTAGAGAGGCGAAGGTGGAGGTGGAGCGAGGATACCCTCGTCGTGTGTGACGAGTCAAAGACGAACGGGAGAGTCAATGTGCTTTTGCCTTCGCACACCGACAGAGGGGAAGAGTTTCGTAGGGTTAAGGGGAAGGGGAAAGCAGGAGAAGTTACACACTATAGAGAGAACCGGCACGAAAGGCGCTACTCCGCAGCTGAGCTACTACTGGATCCAGAGATGCGCCCCTTAGCCCGCGGTACCGGTGCCAGTAAGCCCGTATTTTCCTTTGTGAAAGTACTGTTCGATCGTATGCGTACGTACGTCGGTATACGAGTACAGCTTGATCTCACTCTCTGTTCAGTTAAACGTATTCCTATCCTTTTTCCGTTCTCTCGGTGTATACACCGTGTGGATATATATGTACGGTTGTAACTTCCACTAGAAAAGCTCTGTGTGTATCGTCGAACGTGTTTCCGCGCCACTAACAGGCAACACTAGCGCCACACTGTGGTCACTTCGGGAAGCACTATAAGCATCGTCTGGCTCACGAAACACTAGCAGCGCGTGATCGACAGATGGCGAGTCCGATCTCGGTTTGTTTCCTGTACACGATGATTGTATAGGAATTTTGCCGAATAGTGTTGATTATATAGTCTCTGTGCGCGCCCGCCTCTTTTCCCCGTTTTATTTTCTATCTCTGTCGCTCCTAGGACACGACGGAACAGAAGATATCCTTAGGTGATAAAGCGTAGTAGTAAACTATAGTCCGTCTTTCTCTCAACTAAAAACGCTCTTCTACTTTGCGCGAACACGCGTGCGCTTTAAGTTCTGGATACGACGGACTATGTATCCGCGTCTACACCACGGCGTGCAACCCTCGACTGGAGGTAGTAAGCCGGGAGCACCCCTACTTATAATTGTGGTCCCGCCGGGCCCCCGGCGGGAGGGGTTGGCCAACTAGAGGGGTGGTGGGTAGCGGCTGCGCCCGTGGCACTACGTGTGGAACTCTAGAGGGGTACGGGGAATTTGGGCGAGGGACCGTGAGGGGAAGGGGATGGTAAAAGAGGCAGCTGCAGGCCGGCTGCACGCGCCCACCCCCACTACCGTAGCCCCTGTACGACACCCCAGCCACTCGTGCGGACTTCTTGCCCGCTTTGCTTGCCTGCCTGCTTGCTTGCCTGCTTGTCTGTCGTGGAGACTCCTCGGGGCGCCTGTCTTCTCTCCCGCCCCCCTTCTCTCGCTCTGCTTCCTCACCTCTCGCCAATGTCGTTATGTCTTCGTCCTACTCCTTCTTCGGGCTCCTTCGCATGCTTTTCTGCTCTACCTCCCTTCGTTCCAACATTGCACCGGTTACACTCCCCAGCTTGTCTCTTGTCTCTGTTCCACGAGCCACGATAACTCGTACCAGCCGTACCCCATCCGACGGCACGCGCCGCGTGCCACCTCCTCGTGACGTCATACCCTTCTTTTTAAGCATATTACGCTTCTTACGCGCCGCGATACGCTCACAGACCGAACGGGTTACCGGAGCCCGGGCAGCAATACCTAAGTCGCGATACACACCACCGCCATCCACTGGCCGCTACTCGCTGATTTCATTACGTTCAAGTATTGGTCCTCTCCTCTTCTCTCCTCGTATCCTCGCTCGATCACCGTTCTCTCGAAAGAAATTATGTATAGGACGCGATCTGAGGGTGTTCTTTAGTGAAATTGTCTTTAGTAAAGTTATTGTGGAATCTGGTGGAGGCGACGAAAAAAATGCGACAGTATTTATGCAAATTGATAAATACTCTCGTATACATGTAAATAATTGAGTTGGATAGATACATTTTTTTCTGAATTAACGAGTGTCCTGCGACTTAGAGACAAGAGTGCATCATCTCCCGCGTTGTACTCCATTCTATGTATTTTCATCGATCAACGTTCCTATCTCCTAAGTTTCACGAATAAAAAGATGTTTATTTTAAAAACACGAGTACGAAAATGGACTCGTGGCTCTCGTTAGTAAAGCGTATCACGCGGATATTGGTACTCAATTTACTCGCGAATTATTAAGAGTTAGGCAGCCTATTCGTCGAACGTTTCTGGTTTCGTCACCCTTCTCCGGTTCTTTCAGCGGACGCGTAATACGCAAAAGTCTCCTGGGTCGGTCTGACGTCACTCGTTGCAAAACCTGATGGGGTGCGGTGAACCCCACCCCGCCTCTATCGGCCCTCTATGCAAGACGCGTAAGTATTAAGTATATGTGATGTAGTGTACGGGGTGACAGATTATTACGGTGCACATACTGCTCGTCGCGGGCTTTTGTGCTTGGATTATAATACCCTGGACCTGTCTCGAGCACGAATCCACGTCCCCCCTATTGTTCCCCGGCGCGAATCGCATTTTTCGTCCCCTCTTCGATCCTTCGTTTAGTTTTCGCAGCCTGTTCCGCAAAGTGCCATGGACAATAGTGCAATCGTAAATCTAACGTTATGGCTCGGAAACTAACTGTACCGCTCGTAAAATTCTCCTGGTCCATCCTCGTTTCCACTTTGCTCTATCATCTTACCATGTACATCTCTTTCGATTCTGTTTGACTCTCAATTGTCCTGGTAATTCTCAAATATCCTCGAATGATTTATGATCATTATAGTTTTAATTATATTACATTTGAGTTTTAGATACTTAATTCCGAGGTACGTAATTTTACTTTCTACATATTTTATATTTTACAAGATAAACGCTGGCAAGCATTTGAAAGTTTCTTCGTTTGCTACGCTATGAAAGGGCTAAAATAAAAATTCTAGTACTGTTGCGTAGGGCACCTACCTAATGGCAACTAATTGTAGGTTAACCACATAATTTATTTCACAATTATATAATCGTAAGCGGAGGAACAAGGATGTATGTTAACAGGAGGACGAAATCATGGCCGCGTGATGGAGCAAACAGTGCTAACAAAAGTGATAACGTGTCACGAAGGAGAAAGAAGCCTTTGTTGTTTTCGTGGCGTACACCACGGGGACGTGTGGCGACCATGGTACCCGTAGGCCGTAGGTGTATGGTATACTTCCGGTCACGAGGTGGTTCAACAGGTCAGACCAAGGGGGAGCCAGATGGAACCACTTCCGCCCTTGCTTCTGCCACTACGTTGCAAGTAGTACTCTCTTTCCATCCTTTTCTAAGCATACTCAGCATATGAGCACTGTCTCCTACTTTCTTATCCTATTCTCTTTCTCTCAGATTGTGTACGGCTTGTGTACAAACAGACTGAGGAGGTAAGAAGATAAATCTAGAAATTAGAGAAGAGATCGCTGTCGATATAAACAAGCCCTCATGAAAGGATCATCCATATTAATCTTGACAGATCAATCTTGATCGGTTACTCGATATCTTTATTATCTATGTTATCGAGATTATCTAAATTTCTATGACATACGTCTAGGTTCTTTTTCAGATAGCTCACGATGTCTTGTACATGTTCATTTTACGTCATTTTACGTTTCGGTTTACATTTTGAATTTCTAAGCATTTCATATTTTCTGCCCGCTATTATCACGTATGTAGAAAAATTCTCTAGCATTCCAAGTCTTTAAATCGACTAAAGCGAAAAATGATCGGTGATATATTTCCAAGGTGAGAATTTATAATATTTCGAAATGTAAACGAATTACATTACCATACCGTTAAGTCTTTAACTTTTGAGTAATTTTCCAATTCTCTCACGCAATTGTCACCTGAAAAACACGCGTCGAATTCCTGCGACCCACAGGTCTTAACGTGACGGTTCGGTCGATAGGCGAGGAACACGTGAATCCGTCACGCGACTCCCTTCGTTCCTTTCTTCGTTCGCCGCTCTTTCATTCATACGTGCTGCCATGTAGAAGACCGTTTCATGTATGCACGTACAGGAAAGGGAACGAGCAAAGGCCGAAAGATAGAGAAAGAAAGAGAAAGACCGTGACGCATCGGCACATGCGCCCGTTGCACTGGTATGCGTACTTAGGCCGGACTCAATGAACTGCTGACGCTTAAGGTATACTACACGACGTGGTCTAGTAATAGGCACATGTGTGTACCATTAGAGGTAAGCGTGTGTACGGGATCTTGCACGCTATGATTGGTAGTTTGCGGTCATTCTCTACGGTTCTTCACCGAGACCAGCCATTTACGCAGTCCTAACACTTTATCGGTTCGTTAATCCAGCAGATCGATCGATCGATCCGATGGGTTATACCTAACCGACGCAAGTAACCGGTGATTTCCTTAATTCTACCCCACTCCAAGCTTCCTTACTTCTTTTTTCCACCTTTCTGTTTCAATGTCGTCCATCTGCTTGTTTATTCCGGTTCTCCTTTGGAGAACTTAATTTCTGTTTGATTGCAGCATCTGCCGCGTGGAAATGAAGGTAAAAAGGAGCGGATGAGAAAGAAGGGGCGAGGAATCGTTCTAAATCATCGAAGGGGTTGAAGAAGCGCTAGAGATAGAAACAAGTATGTTACAAATAGGTTTGAATATGAGTGGAAGGAAATTCTCGACACCTTGTTTGTACATTCGAAGAAAAGAAATTGATTTAGACCTGACCGTTAAGTATATTAACTTTCTGTACTTCACTGACGCCATTGTAATAACGTTGATCGTGTGAAAAATTCAGCAACGATTTTGTCAATCCATATTTGTATAAATATTTTCGAACCTGAACTTTTTTATAAACTTTCGCCATAAGCGCGTGTCGTTGTTTGATGGAATCATACAAGTTTTAAGCGCATTTCGTCCAGAACGAAGATCGCGTTTCACTTGCGTGCACACGGTCTAATGTTCCTTTTTCGAGAACGAATAACTTGGCGAAAAAAATGGAAGAATGTGCAATATGGTGGACGCGCGACGATAATTCGATTAATTAACGCGTCTATGTGCGCAATGTGTGCGAGCTCGGTATGCTCAGGTTTAAATTTCATCGTGTGCTTCGCCAGTGAGTGGCGACATTCGCCCCCACATTGCCTGCGAGCAGGTGAAGCACAAATTAATCGATCTCTTAAGCGACACACACTAATGATCGTAGACACGACGATTATGTTAATTTAACGCTGCTCGATTGTCTCCTTATTCGATCGTTGGCCCCTGTTACATAAATCGACCAAGGGAGAAACGGGCAGCTTAATTCCAACTTATATCTATCCCGAACACGGAAATGCGGGTCTCGTGTTATCCTAAATAATTCTTATCTTCGATGCTTTGGCCGACGTTCACGCGTTTCCACTATCGGCACTCATATACATTCGTAATTAGGATCGTGCGACAGTTATATACAGAGGAAGATATTTTCGAACTGGGAGAGTGAAAACGAGAAAGACAAATATGCTGAAAGAAAGACAAATATCCTGCATTTTGAAAATCATAATCTTGTCTTTAAAAGACTAATAAAGAATTTTTATTTGTATGCAATGTTGTATACGTGCAATTTCCTCGTTTATTATATAATAGTGGTCTTTGTTAGGGAGGCTTTACAATGAAACAGGTAGATCCAACGAGATTTCAAGTTCCAGTCGGTGTGACAACAGCGTTTTATGACACAAGGGGGTGATGTTGGGGTGGTTTTCTGTTTGCAGGGCTCTTTGAATTTCTCACAGACCAGAAAGTGGTTCCCAAGTGGTTTGTTTACCTCGCAAGCACTCCTCTTAATCCTTCCCTCTGTTTGCTTCGCTATCTTGATTCTTCGCATTTCATGGTCTTGTCGTCACTCCAGTTTTCACGAACCTTTTATTCGATATATTTGTTGCCACCTTTTCTATGTTTCATCTTTAAAAGAAAAATTAAATTCCTATACTCGAGTGACGCTCTATCAGTCATTATTCCAACTTTTAACGAATCTTTTCGTCACATTCAACATCTTCTCTTTCTATATCTGTATGCTCGAGTGATGATTGTATCAGTTTAAAAGGGTCGTTCGATTTCCATTTCCATTTCCGCGAAGCGACTCCCCCTGGATTATTCTCGTCCATGTCAATTATCACGGACGATGAAATCATGTATACGAAACTGGAAACGTTTCGTGACACGAAATACGCGATCGTACTTAGGAGGAGTGGTTGGATTCGTTTATTAGGTGTTTCGTTGGATCAGCGTGATTCACGTAATGACGCGTAATCCTCCGTAGAATCGCCTTAATGCCAGTGTGACGTTTCCAGCCGATTGGCGGAGATTTATCGAGGGTCGATTGCTACTTTAAGAGGGGCCAGTTTCAGAAGCCCTGGCGGGCAGAGGCAGTCTCGCGTTCTTCGACTACATTAGAAAGCTTCGTCAGGCCAGTTTAGTCACGATGTCCGAATTAAATTCTCCTTACAGCTGCTGCCCCGCCTGTCAATCCACTCCCAACAAACGGTATTACTCGCCACTGAGTGTTTCCTAGCTCTGGATGCTCTTCCTAGAATCATTTTATAATTATCGATACAAAAATCTCGTTACTTGATCCACGAATAATTTCCATTATAAAATTTTCCTTCACTCCACAATTCTAAATGTCCTTAGTTAATCTTATTACAAATTTGTATTTACATACACAGCGGTAGTAGTCCGTAATTAATCCAATTACACCTAACAATAATCGTTTCCATGCGATATCAGTGGATCGAGGAATAGCGTGATAATGATGACATTCACTGGTAGCGGATATAAAATGGAGCATGTCCGCAGCAACGGCGTTCCGCATTCATTTCGAGCCCACAATGTCCCAGTTTTACGATCGCTGGCGTCGCGGGGTCAAGCGTAATATCCAAGACACCCTAGTAGAGTATACGGACGGCCGGGGACCGAGGAACAGTCGGGTTGGGCCTGTTCTCCTGAGTTGGCCGAGTGGTAGGGATACGGCACGCGTGCCACGCGCCCGAACGCTGCCGACCATCCACGGAGACGCACGAACCGACCGATACAAATGATAATAATCTCTCCCGAGTGACCCTGCCGGGCATATTCCCCACCACGCCCCGGACCCAACACGATACGTATCGGGTGTTGCAGCTGCTGTTTCTCCCGTCGCGAGTTCCAGCGGACCTTCTTTCTTTCCTTCTTCCTTCCGCTCCATTCCTTTCCTTCCTTTCTTCCTTACCTTGCTTCCTTCCTTCGTCTCGCGGCTCTTCCTGCTTACGCACGCGGCCTGATTTCTCGCTCAGGGTCGGGCCAGCTTCCTAAACAAATAACTTGCGCGTTAAACACACTCACCTTCGTCCTGGCTTCGGTCGATCCAATGGTTCTATTGACCCGGTGGATTTGATTGTCGGGGTTAGCTTGGGTAATTAATTGGTGACGATTAAACCGCCGTTGTTTAGGCACTTATGGCATATTTATATTTGCAAAAATACTCGGAACGTATAAAGTATGCGAAAATATGGAAATGTACAAGGATTCGTAATACGCGATGCGACTATCCGCCCAGATACCATTTTTTTCAGTTAAACTCGTGAAAGCATGAATTTGCATATGTATTTTTTTTAGAGAGATTTAACAGAGTATTTCGTTAATTATTAAGCAGTAAAGATAATTTCAAATGACGTCTCATCTAAAGAATGAAAAATCTTCACTAATCTCTTTATTCAACGTTTACATTGACTCTTACCTACCTTTTCAAACAGCGATTCAACTGTAACGCGATTATTATTAACTTGATCGTTATTATGCCGGGCAGCAAACAAATTACCATTATTATCCCATGATACTTTGCGTAAATTGACTACTGTTACAGTATTCTTTAACGCAAAATTACCCCTTTAAAATATACTAAATATAGATAAGTTTGTACCAGACAGATTTAATTTTTAACCACTTTTCAGCGCTGCAGAGGGAACCTCTAATTTCACCATCATCGTTTCACCAGACACCATACGGTGTCCAATTATCACGGTAAAAGAAGAGACCACGGTGAATCCAGCTCTCATACCCATTCAACTTGCAATCAGTAGCGTAAAGAACCTTCGAAACCACTACCTACCAAAACAAAAGATAGTTTCTACATTTTTATAGTTTCCCTCTTCCAAAGTATATAATATCGTCCACTCGTGAAACTCTAAACTGCGCGATGCGAAACTTACAAAATTATAATTATAATACACTAACGATAATTTAAAAAAAAAAAAAAAAAAGAAATGGGAAGAAGGGAGGAGAAGGAGAAAGAAAATAACAATGCTCGTGGTCACTTGAGAGAAGCCGGCGCGGGAAAAACGGCGATTTGCATCTGACTGCGCGTTACCTGCGGGGGAAACGGTCGTGGTAGAATTGGTTTGTACCGAAGAAGAGCAGCATCTGTTCTGCTCGCTTTTCTTTTCATTAGAACGAGGCGACTGAGGAAAACGAGACAGAGGTATGGCATTGATGGAAAGAAACAGAGAGAGAGTTTACGCAGAGACGGATGGAAGAAACCGAAGGAGTCTGCTGGTTCTGTACTCGAAACGAAACCGTACTTCGTGATGAACGACAAAGGGAGAAGTAGGGATACGAAGGAGCATCGATACTCGACCTTCGAGAGCATATTTTTTATTCTCCTTTTCTTTCTCTTCTCTTTCTTTTTACTCGAAAAGCAGCTGGTTACCCCAGAAGATCATTGGAAATTAATAGGCCTCTATAGAGTGACCGCACAGAAGGGAGGCGATCCGACGTGTAACGGGTTGAAAAGATGCCTGGAAGATGTGGATTCTCTCCAGCAACTCCGGAGAATGTGCATGGCCCTTTAGAAGAAAAAAACGTGCAGAAGAATTTTGCGGTACAGCTGGAAGCAGTATCCTTGCATGCACCCTGTCTTGTCTCGAGTTATTTCACTCGTATATCTCCTTTTTCTTTCTCAATTTCTTTCTCCTAACTTTTATTTTCTTCATTATACAGCTTCGTTATAATCGTTAAGACAAATAATATCTTAATATAATCGATATATTAATATTGTTCAATGTTTATGAACGACAACGAACGATATTTTGAATCTCATAAAGGGTATGAAAAGATAAAAGTTAAAAGTTAAGTCTTAAAATAACACTTCTACCATTGGTAACATTTTATCGTTCGTTCGAATCTTTCAAGAATTCTCCTCGAATCTCTTTCATGTCGCGATCGTTCGAGACTTTTATTCGAAAAATACCGAATTCGAAATGTATTCGAGAGATACTCGACAACGCAGTCACATTCCAGAAGAGCCACGAAACACAGGTTGGACATTTTTTGGGGGAACCGGTGAATTTGGTCGCACGGTGAACAAAACGTTGCGGTGATTTCCATTTACCTACCTACATCGGTGTGTACGCCACGGAAGCCACGACGACGGTAGAAAAATAGCCATCACGAATCGCTGTAACACGTGGATTTTTGAACGAACAGCTCCACCATTATTCCACCATTATTCTTGCAGAGGACCAGCCGTGAAGCGGTCACTGCCTGTGTCACAATGCTTCCTTTTATTCGGTCAAGAAACAAGATTCGGTAGGCTATGTTTTTCAACTTTCTTCTTCTCCTATACGGAATCGTTGAAACGACGCTTTGTCGTTTCTATTTCAAACTAGAAATATCTATATGATTCAAATTTTCTACAACTCCTACTTAATTCGATTTTCAAAATCTTGTTAACCCAAATTCCAACACTCGAATCGATCGAATCATCGAACCGAACGATTGGCATAGCGGCGCATCGAAGAAAAATACGAAGAAGAAAAAAGGTGAGCAGGGGAAGAAGAGGAGCTGATATGGAGGGGCAGGTGTATCGTCGGAATAATTTCAAAAATCACGGAACCGAGAGAGAAAGGTTGGGGCGGCGCGCGTACCACGTCGATCGCGCGTCGGTGAGCTGCCGGTGATTAAAGCAACAAGGCAGCCACGCCGTTTTTACCATAACAATGCATACGGGTTCGTCATAGCCGTAAGCGCGCGTATTGTTCCACGTTTTCCCACACGCGGCTCCTACGTGACGCGAATTCATCGCGCTAATGGCACCGCGTACGTACGCGTAAGCCGCTCGAGAAACGCAACCACGTCGACCAGCCGTGATTTATCGTTCCTGTGGCTCCTCCGGCGAATCACCTGGTAACCACGATACGACGAATTAATATGAAATCGCGAAATGGGCGTTGCTGCTTTCCACGATCTCCGTTTAGACTTCTCTGCCAATGGATTTAGTGGAATTCTTGAGATTTTCAATGTCTCGGAGATCGAACAGACGATCGATTTTTTAATATTTTTACATTCTTGCGATTTTTTCAATTTTGTAGAGGGATGGTGCCAATATTTCGACAGATTTATCGGAGTTCTTGGAACATTGAACTTTGAACGTTTCGATGGTGGCAGTAACGAAAGATTTGCAATGTCTTTGTTTCTTGGAACTTTAGCTTACGAAGGTCTACGATAGCCAAAACGTTGCACAATTAAATTCGTATTATTAGTAGAATTTTACAAGCTACGAATTATTAATACAAACAGATATTCTTCGATAATAGTCGGAACAAACCTCTGGACATGATAAGAATATTTTTATTAGACTGATTTTTTTGTTAAAATAATTATTTGTAAATTACATATATCCTAATTCTCAACATCCCACGTCGGCCAGTTTAGACTTTTATATATATCCTCGATGTTAGTATGCAAAGTCGAAGCGAAAAAAGCTTAAGGTACTTTATCGGTAAAGATGCAGTACGTGTCGTTGGACGTCGTGTACGCTGTCACGAGTGTCATTAGGTATGACCACCATCGACTTTCCCAAAGTACCGTGGTTTCGAGGTAAATGGCCCTTTTACCTCTTCCATCTTCCATTGTAAGTACCTACAGGGTATGACTTGTTTCTCGTATTCCTACCGTGTGACTTTTCATATCCAACTAATCGATTGGCTAATTGGTAACTATGAGTCGCTAATTACCATCGAAAAAGGTTCGATAAATTACTAATTAACTAGAGATCGTAATTATCGTATTATCGATCGTTGTCAAGTTAAAATCGCCAGGCGATTAATTTATGCCGAATGGTGGTGGTTAAATCACGAGTAGCACTCGTTGAATCGCTAATTAGCGATGAATCATAATCACTGAATCGACGATCATCGTGAAATCGACGTATCATTAACGCCGATACTCTGTGTGTTTTAATATACCTGATGCTGTCATTATGGTTGAAGTTGATTTTAAGCATAACAAAATACAATAAAGAATCCCGATAATTAAAAAACCCAACATCTTTTTTAACAGCTATATATAATAGGTAATTGTTAAATAAAAAAAAAAAAAGAAATCTTGTGTATATGTGGATTTTATAATTGTAGACTGTGGATGTTTATACACTTAAATTTATATACTTGGATCGCTATTTTTTTTTTTTTTTTGTTTTTAATTGGTCTATGCTAATAATTTTGTAATTTACTGCAAATAGATTTTATCAGAGACAGTAGGAAGTCCGCTTTGCTTTTAGAATAAAAAAAATTAATTAATGTCGCAGGCCAAAGACGGAGGAACAATTTTCTAGCGTGAAACTGATGGAGCGGTGATATTTAAGCAACGAAGATAAATAAGACGAGGAAGCGATCTGTCTTCTCGCTTCATTAGGGTGCATTCATCCATTTAGCGAAATTGACCAACTGACGTAGTTCACGACGATTATCTTGTCAGCTGCAGACTGACCCTTGCTGTTATACACCCTCTGACCGTTCGTCAGCCCGAATTTTAATTAACTCTGTTCACCCCTTAATTAATTTTACCTCACGGCAAACCACTTGGGTGGGTCGCAGAAATAATTTTCGAGAAAATTTTTCCCTACTCTAATTCTGTCGAAATTTCAATTTTGCAATTTCTAGATAATACGAATCTAGTGTTTCGAGAAAAAACGATAGGAAATTTAATCCTTTCTCCTTAGTTCAAGTAACGGTATTTTTCTTGAAAATTTGTTCACGTAGGAAAGAAAAGTTCCGAGTTTGAAGAAGATGAAGTCACAATGCTGCTTTGAATAGCTGCAAGATGTTCCAAGAGAAAGGAAGAAACAGAAGTCGAAGAACGTGCAAGCAGAAGACAGATGTTACGAACAGGGAGCAAAGTAGAATAGAGAATCGAGAACCTGGTTATTCTTCTCTTAATTTATTCAAATTCAACGTGTGATTAACCTTTAGCGTTCGATAAATAGGAAGAATAAGAAGAAGAAATACAGAAGAAATATAAGAAAGTATGAAGAATACGAATATTTTGTTCTCAAAACCTTACATCTTCGAAGAAAAAAAGAAAGAGAACCTTCCATAGTAAACTACATATCGACTGTAAAACTTTTGCTTGTAACGCATAGCAGTCAATGTGTTATCGAATCCAAACACGTTCCATTTTCTTCCATTAACTGTATCAAATTAATTACAGCATGTCTGGCAAAAAAATATTAGAAATTAACTGAGAACGCGATACGAAAAGTAAAAGAGGAAGTAGCAGAAGGCGGAAGAAACGAAGGGAAGCATCGGGCGAGTGAGGAATGGCGAGTGGAGGTGTGTGCGGGAAAGAAAACAAGGAAGAAAACGAATCACGGTGGACGAGAGGACTACTTATTTTAGGCCTGTGTTCGCAGAAGCGAGTTGGAATACACGCTCTCCTCTCGATCTTGTATGGCAACACGTGTGAGGGAACCATGGGAGAAAGATGAAAAACACAAGGTGGTTGTGTGTTGTATCGGTGGTTCTCAATATAGCGGAAGCCAAGGTGGTTGCAGCCTCCCTATACGGGCCACTTCCGCCCACTCTGTCCCTCTTGTTCTTCCTCTCCCTTCTTCCGTGACCATTCCCACCGTACTATTCTCTCTCTCTCTCTCTCTAATTTTCTCTTCTTTATATTCTTTCTTTGTTTTCTCGGCCCTGTATTCTCGAAATCTTTGCCCAACTAGCCTCTTTTTTCCACGACGCCATTCGCAGCCTTCTGTGATATTTATGTTTCGCGTTATTTACTAGCTGGGGCTGGCAGGAAAGCGGCTGCAAGCGATTATGCGAATTAAGCGAGTCACCATATATCAATGGAGCATGGTAAATGACATTTTTCCATTCGTTTTTCCCTTTTCTTTTATGGAAGCGTTTTTATTTCGTGGAACCTTCCTAGTGGAGGAATTTATTAGATAGATGTAGTTATATTACTCCGAATCCTAAAAAATTATCTTTCCGGCAACGGGTACGATAGAAACATAAATCATATTTGAATTAATAAAAGATTCTTTACGACATAACTTTCATTTCCTTTCAAATTGTCCTATTAAAAATATTACAAACATAACAGATATATACGTTTAGAACAGAGTAGCAAAATTGCTCCCTTTGTAATTATTCAATGTGTTAAATACTTAAAAAATCTAAAAAACACGAAATTTGTTATACCAGTAGCGTTGAAACTTTCCTTAATTTCCGTGTGTGTGTGTGCGTGCTTGTGTACTTAGAAGACTCAAAATAATTCTACACCAAGAGGGAAAAGCCTCGATCGAATCAAAACTAAATCATCCTAATCTCGATTTAATCTAAACTACCAAGCTATTTCAAAATACTAAATATCATCGATAATATAGTGTCGATGGCGAAAGAAAGGTAAAGTCGTCGGTTTCGCACGGGATAAAAGCGGCGCTCGCAGGGCGTCGCGGCTGGGGCAAATCAAGGCTCCGGATATCAAACTTTCCTATCTTCCACCCTAAACGCCTCCCGGCCGTTCGTGGGCGTGGAATCGGCCACCCATCTGACGATCAATCCCCGCGGGTTCTGCCTACCTAAAATACTCCGATCCGCAGATTGGACCAGATCGTAGGCCTGTTCCTCGGATGCTGGCTGAGCCATCCACTTAGATAAAGCTGCAGAGAAGGAGCAATCGGAACAAGAGGCATTCACCAGACAGACTGCAGGTTTTCGCGCGCCAGAAGCTATCGCGGAGGACAAAAGAACGTTATTTTACATAATTTAGAACCATTGACTATTACCGATACTGGTACCAGTATATTAATGACTACATTTCTGAAATTTCATAAGTCACAGGACACAAATTATCAGCGTGCATTGACAAATTCTCTTATGCAATACCAATAAGTCAGTTAATCAAACGAACGAAGTTTTGGAAGCAGATCTTACAAATTGTAAAATTGTGGGAAACGACCTGTGACCTACGAACTGTAACTTGTTAATTAATTAATATCACTAATTGGCAAATTCCGCAAGAGGGTCCAAAATGTATATGTATACATGTACGTTACATATTCGTTGCATCATAAAAGATATAACTTAGAAAACACGGCACCCCGCTGGGGGTAGCCACCCACATGCTATGTTTATTTTATTTTTTTTTTTATTTACCAATAAGATATAACACTTTATCAAATGTCCTTCAGGACAAATTGTAAAAACCAAAATAAAATAAAAAAAAAAAATATTCGTTGCATCGTAACGTATTACAGCGGTGGGTTTCTGGGATTTGAGCGATTTTTTAAAAAGTTTGTTACTTTATATAAAAATCGAACAATTTTCGTACATGCATTTTTCATTATGTAGCTGCTCGTATTTAGTTTCACTCTTTGCGCAGTTGGCTTCGATAAGGCAATGAGAGAGAGAGAGATCGAAGCGTGGAAACAAAATTGAAGTTACATGGAAGCAGCGAATGAAAGAGGAGAAAGACTGAATATGGAAAAGATGAGAGTAAATCGGCGGCTTGGCGAGCCAGATGCAGGATTCACAGACGGAACGGAAGGAAGCACTTTTTATTGTGTTTGTTGCGCGCCTTTTTCGGCCCTGCAGCGAGACCCATAGAGTAAAGGAGATGAAGATAGGGACTTTGCGCAGTGAGGACGAAGGATAGTGGGGAGGAAGGTCGTTCCTATGAATATATACATACGTATACGAGCTGAGAACGGAGGAGGCTGGCGCTTCCTGTCCTGCATTCGAATTCAGGACCAAGCACTCGCAGCTCTCCACCATCTTCGTGCTCTACGTAAACACCGTTGTATTTTAAAACTGGATTTATTCTGGTTTTTCGACGTTCGTACGCCATTTCCGTGGGTCCACCATGAAGCCCGGAACAACAGGGACACGAACATTTTAGCATGGCCGACTACTGTTTCGAACGATCCACCGCGCCGGATGTTATGAATGCTCGTGTTCTTTTAGTCGGCTTCTCATGGTTTCATTCAGACCGACACTTCTCAATGGCACTGTTTCTTTCCTTCTTACACGCGTCACTTGTTCCTACGATGTCTTCCGAAGGAGTGGGGGTGAGATTGTTTTGAAACGAAACGATTTTCGAAAATTGGAGGTTTCGTGGACAAGGGGTCCCAGCAGGCTACAGATGTTTATCCAGATTTATATTTTTATGCACATAATTGAAGATAGACGCGAATAGCAATACGCTTATAATACCAATCAAGTATTATAACGCGTTTAATTTCGATATTTTACACGTTTTAAAAAATTTATAGAAATTTATCTGCATGCAGAGAAAGAAAATTGTTTATATACATTTATATAAGAGATACATGTGCGTAATTTTTCATCTGCTTTCTATAAAAATATCGCAAAACCAACTTGTGTCATGTTTCTAACGAATATCGAAAAATACAATTGAAGAAACCAGGCCACGATCCAGCCTATTCTTAAATTGTACCCTTCATTACCCTCGATTAACATTCTCGCGGTGTTTTGCAATGAACCTAAGCCTTTAAACGAAACCAAAAAAAAAAAAGAAAACAAGAACAAAATGAAAAAATATTTCAGGTAGAGAACACGATTCAAGGGTTGAAATTTCATTCAGGAAGACACGTTGCGTGGCCCTGGCGTGTATTTACCCCCACGAAGACACAGAGGGGACAGGCGTGTGTACGTGTATTTACGATACACAAGAGCTGGATCTATCTTACCAGACCCGTGGACGCAAGAAACATGTATAGAAACGCATGTGTGAGAGCCTGTACGTGGGACAGACAGAATAAAGAGGCACTACGTGCTGGATTAGTTCCTCCCGGATTTAATCTGCTGTGTTTGAGCAGGAACTCGAACAATTAATAATGAGACCTTCACCGAATGGCTGTCCTTTCAATTCAAGGGACAGGATGTCGTCGTGGTTGTCGTTGTCCTTGTCGTTGCGACGTCTCGCATCCGCGATTGGGAATCACCGTGGAAACTACCTTCCCATGTGCCGCTGTTCTACTGTTGAAGGAAAGGGCAGATACTCTGACGTCCTGTTTCGTGGCACGTTGAAGGAGTAGTATGTAAATTACGGTTAGTTTACAGTTCGAATATCGTTCTTACCGTGGAGAAAATAAGTTAGAGAAGATTTACGCAATTGTGTTGACATGAATATATTGGGAGATGGTATTTCCGTGCGAAGCTCTCTTCGAACGTAAAAATTTGGATTCTGCGTGTAATTACCGTTCTCCACTAAGAAACCAAATTTTTCTGCCAACGAATTATCTTTAAATTTGAAAAACTTAGATTGGTGGTGAAATTTCTATTCTAAGAGATTGCCTCACTATCCGTGATTGATTAACCGAAACGCTATAATTAAATTGAAATTATTCAGACGTCAAAAATATATCGCACGCGAAACATATTTTTGTCAAAAAAAGGAAAAAAAAGAGAACTGAAACGTCCTGAAAAGAACGTTATACGCTTTTCAGAGAATCGATCATCTCGCGTCAGCTAGCGTACACAGTTCGATGAGTAGCACTGGTGGCGCAGCTGGGAATTAAGAGCCATGGAAGAGGAGGAAAGCGGAAAAGTCGCGTTCACGGGCATCTGAATAGTCAGGCCGAGGGGTCGTATATCCAGAAGAAGAAGAAGTGGGCAGGTCCCACGGGCAAGGAAGGACCGAGGCAGAAGGCAGCGGCAGCAACAGGCAAGAAGAAGAAGCTGCAGCCGCTTTTTGGGGCCCTTCTGCGCTCAGCTGCCGGACCTTCCCACGCTACGCGTATGCACCTACCTACCCACCACCTACCCACCTTACTACCTGACTCCTAACTCTGTGTGAGTGTGCCTGTACCGGCTGTACCCGAAAACTCAAATCATTTCGACCAGTCGATGAGTTCTCCTTGATCAACGTGCGTCGAGTTCCTCGCTATTTTCCGAGGTTCCGATCAGCTTTCGAGACGAAACAAATTGCTGGTGATCGTTGAGTAATTTCTCGCGATTGGTACACTGCTGCTTAAAAATTCCAATAATTTAAAATAGTCATTGAATTGTAGCAAAAATTCGAAAAGAGAATCTAACGCGATATTTCTTTTATTACTAACGAATATTAAGAAATAAGTACAAATCTTGTGTCACCTTGAACGACCTTGAGCGACCTTGACACAGTCCCGGCTGGTCTATGTTACTGTCGTTTGTTCGAGGAAAGTACACGAAACTCTTTTGCAAGTACAAATACAGGGTGTTGTCGATTTCACGTGTAGAGGAACAAACGATGTTTCTCGATCGAAACAAAGAACTTTCTAGTATCGAGCATCGGCTACGCATATAAACATATGTACATGTGAGCAAAGTTGACCTACTGCTCACCTGCTGCACCACATACACCGGCTACCTGCCAGTGGTCCAGTTCGTCCGTCTCCCTCTGGAAGCTGATGACTGCGAAACAGCGGAACCTGGAAGGCACACACTATGTAAGATGGAGATTATGTTCGATTTATATAATACTTTGCGAAAAAGGCAAGATGAAGATGCGAATATCTTCCTTATTAATACAATTTGTCTTCGACTTTGCTCATTTTAATTACAGTATCCGTTGTATTAATATAATTTGTCGTCCTTTACAACGCATCTTTCCAACGAATTAATTATGATATCGAAATCAAAGCTCGAGTGCACAATATTAATCATGTGGACAGTTTAATTAAGCTGACGTTAACACGTGCTGTATGTACATATATCTTGGATCTGGTTCGATACATGGTCACGGATATCGAGACGCGCGACGAGTTTTAATTAAATATCGTAAAACTGGAAATTACCTTTAGAATAATTTTCGGATCTTACGGTGTAGAGAGGCTTTTCGTACGAAAATTTGGCGTATAATTTGGTATAAAATTTCAGTAGCGGTAGATACGCTCGCTACAACGTTACTTTTAAAGTCGGCAATAATTTCTAGGAGGAACGTCTATCAATTTCTGTAAAGCTGACGTTTCTTCTAAAGTTCTCAGCACGTTGTACCGATAACTATGATTGTTCCAGTGATACAAACTTTATAATACAAAGTGAGCCACTTAACGAGCCGCCTAACGGACAACCTTTCTGTTTCTTAAAACGAAGATCAGATTGGAACATGACAATCCACCCTAACCTTTCTCATACGTCGTGCAAACTTCCATACGATTATCTGAAACGCTTCTGCAGCGTGTACGAGGGTAGTCTCTTTCGGGGGTGAATGAAAAGGTAAAAGATCGTGGCGCGTTAAGAAACGAGGCAGGTTATAGAGGAAGTGCAGAAGGTAGGTCGCGGGTGCAACGGGTGCATCGCAAGCGAAGTCTCGAGAAGGGCTTAGGTCTCCCACGCCCAAACGCTTCACGATAATGTAATTCCTTTTAACCCTGCTGAACCTCGAAAACCGTGGGACGTTTCTGGTGTCGGTGCAGCTTGAAACCGCGATCTATACAGCCTACACATTTCCTTTCCTTCTTTCTCTTTCCCCACTTTCCTCCTCTCTCTCTCTCTCTCTCCTTCGTCATCCTTCTTCTTCCCTTTTCTTTCTTTCTTTTTTCTCCTTTTCTTTATCTCTTCTGGCCTCTAGTAGAACTTTTGCACTCTGGTGCATACAGCTGACGCCTCGTTCTTGGATACGTTTTTGAAATGAAATCGAGCGGTTGGAAAACAACGAAAGTATACGACAGAGGAGGGCAAAATTTTATTCGAATAACAGATAACGAACGAAGATAAGGAATTACATTTTACTCGCTATCGACGAATAAATATTCAATCGAGTAGGTGTTTATCCGAATAACTAGTTATTCGAATAAGAAATTATTCGTGTAAGAATTGGCACCCCGCTGGGGGTAGCCACCCACATGCTATATTTATTTTATTTTATTTTTTTTATTACCAATGAGATATAACACCTTACCAAATATCCTTCAGGACAAATTGTGAAAACCAAAAATAAACTAAAAAGAAAAAAGAAAAAAATGTAAGAATTGATCTGAACCACAACTTAATCGGATAACGTGTTCAGGCAAGAATTTATTCGAATAAAATTATATTTATATATTATACATAAATATTTCTGCATTACATCGAGAATGATCATGTTACTGAACGTGGCATATATTTTCAAGCTTGCTTGTTCGGTTGTTGTAGCATTCTCTTTTACAATAAACTTTTTCCAAATACCAGACTTGAAAGTTTATCGTTTCTCGGTAAATTAATAATAAAAATGGTACTGCTATCTGTATATATTCGTACAAGATTAAACAAACAATTAATTATTCGTGTTATTATTCCAATATATATAGGAAGCAATCTGTTGCTGTTGACTGATACGAATTTATTCACATAGTCGTCTTACATAAATATTTATTCAAAAGAATTGACATAATGGCCAACTTCGATATACATCGACACACAAAAATATTTGAACGCTTACCACAGGAAATTGTATTATCTAATAATACGATATAATTCAATTGTGCAAGAAATCTGATATAATTCCTGTTTCTTTTTTCTTTTTCATTAAAGCGTTGCGATTTCTCAAGAATCTATGAGACTCGCGCTGTTTAGATTGGCTGTTCACCGGGTTCGATCGGAATTTTGGATACAAGCGAAAGTGTAACGATTGCTATCGCGAAAGCGGCGCTAATTAAAAATAGCGCGGCCAGGTTATCGTAATTAGATTGCGATAAATTGATCGCGGCCATTGACTCGCCGATCCCAACGCGTTCCTTTCCGTTTTTTACATTTTTTTAATCTTTTTCGGTTCTCCGACGAACATCGTGTAAAATTGAAAATAAAACGGAACAAAAACTATCATAAAAAAGGTCAACTCGAGTTACTTTCGCGCGATTACAACAAATTTATTTTCTTTTATTTCTTGCACAACCAGCGTACGTCCCATCGTACTGTCTGTGTAGCAAAATGCTTACCATACCAATTACGAGTTAACATACTGTACGCCAGTGAATTGTGCAAATCAAACGGACAATTTGCCCCAATTTTTCGTCGTGTGTACACAACATGGGCGGAGTATAGAGATATAAATTCTTTCTCTTTTTTTTTTTTTTTTTTTGAAATATTTTCACAGCGACCAGTGGTCGTTTGTTCGAATCAGCGGACTATTAAATTCCGCTAACTTCTGTTATCCACGGAACGAACGGACGAACGTACGAATTGGAGCATGAAGGGAGAGAAGTGAAGCATACGAACGGTATACGTATAGCAGAGTTAGATGTAACGTTGCGGAAAAGCTGTTTTAGTACGTAATTGATTAATTTCGAGCAGTCTTGTCTGGTTAGAGGAAACCATGTTGCGAGCCAGGAACCCAAGATGCAACGACGAAAGCCTCTAAAATTCATTAGCCACGCTGGATTATGCGTCTGTTGACTATAGTTTCTACTGTAGAAAGTGTAAGACCGTTTAAGGAACAATTAAGAATTACTATTGAGCAAGGATCATCAGTCTGTGAAAATTAATTAATCTCTAATAAATTGGTACAAACTAGTACATCATTAATTATATACAGAGAAATACTATTAATTTATTGATGGAATTTGAATCATGGCTGTGTATATAATGTTGGACGTATGCAGTTTTCATAAATATACATGGGTAAGAAATAATTATTAGACAAATTTATATTATAAAAAGATAGAACCAAGGCAGAGATTTATTAAAATTAAAATAAAGTGCATTTTTGCATTTTTAAATTTTCAATACTCGCGTAAAAATCCGCGATCTGCTCGTGATTTCCACCTTCTCCGTGTTTCACTTCGATACCATTTTTATGCGGTTTTCAATAGAACCTAGAGACGTATAATTCATGAAAACCGTAGATCATGAAAAGATTATATAAACTGCAAAATTATCTTCGCTTACCTAATATATCATTTATCGTAATTGCGCTTGATGGGGATTATAATTTATTACCATATCGCTGTATCTTTTACGTTCCTCGTCATTTTCTAAATTTTACGTAGCCGCGCAATTCTCGAGCATCAAAGATTAATTGGCACGGTGGAAATGAAAGTCGCGGAGTTCGGCTGCCTCTAAATTCTAAACAGCATCGTAGAAAGCAGGGACGGTGAACAACCGCGATCGATTTCTCGATGCTCGCAACGAAGGCATTTCGCGCTTCGCGATTAATTAGCCACGAAGAGTTTCGCCTGAGCAGCTCCTCCTCGTTCGTCGTTTCGCTTCTGTCTATAGTCCCTGGATACTTTCAACTTTGCCGAACGACCTATAAATCCTCGCTATCCAACCCTTTGGCTCTCCCTTAATTCTCTTGACATTGAGTCTATTAGACTGTGTAATAATTACTCGTAAACAAAAAAAAAAAAAAAAAAAAAAAAAACAGTTGTTCGATATTAGCAGTGCAATAAATGTTGGGTATTACTTGTCTAAAATGAAAAAATATATAAGTTTCAAAAATAAGAAAAATAGTTAAAAGATCTATGAAAAAGAAGACAGTAATTTTCTTAATCACGTATCATTAACAATTGAATATAATAATAATATACAGGTATCGTTTAATTGTCGAACTCATGTTGTTAAAAATAAAAACCTGGCGGACTCGTTGCATTAACCTTGCGATGTATCGCCCGTTCGGTCTCTTCCGTTCTTTCGAATGGACTTTTTAGTTGAAGAAATTTCTAACGAAGGCACGAAAGGCAATTGCCTTACGATTACGAGAGAAATGAAAGAATATTGGACTGAAATCATAAATCCGAGTTTTATCTAATCAAATAGATAGTCTTTGAAAGCGTTAAAATTGTGAAAACTTCGGAATTAGATTAATATGCGCTCGTCAGGTTTTTATTTTTAATAACATGAATTCAATGATTGAGTGACACCCTATTATACGATTACTTCGTATACTCGACATATACAGGTTTTAAATATTATTACATTCAATGACTTAGTGATACTCGATTAAGAAAATTATTCTTTTTTTTTTTTTAGTACGTTTTTAAATAAAAATCATCGTTAACAAATTTTTGAAATTTGTATATTTTATTTTTTACCTTTTAATCTTGAAAATTTCAGTTTTTTAGCTGTTTGAAAAATGGATGAAATTCCGTGTAGAAAATTCCATTTAGACAGACAGACAGACAGGACGATAAGTTAAATAAAAGCATTAAAAATTGTCCTCCAATTCCTCAAGAGCGATAATCACCTTGTGCAAACAATCGTTGTGCGTGTCGAACATCCAATCGGCACGATACAATACGTGAGATCGATAAACACGAGGGTATGCGCTATGGCCCCGGCACATAGGCACGATCTGTTCGTTTTGCTGCACGATATCTGCGTTGGATGGCCAACAACCACGGTTGCATCACCTGCGCAAACTGAACGATACAAGCTACTGTTACGAAATTTGTCTCGCGCTCGGCTTCCCTCGATTCTATTCATCGACGTTGCTTCTCTAAAAGTGGTCTGCACGTTCTGCAACGCGTTACGATGCACGTATCAACACAGAGGTTTCATGAAACGAATATCAGTTACGACTAGTACGCGAAAACAGTATAATTTGTGAAATAGAAATATAAATAAATGTAAAAACGATACTTAAGGTTCTAGATCTGTACGCTTTTTAATTTATGAATAAAATTGTGCAGTCGAAAATGCATTTCTCAAACACCTTCGTAACGAAAAAAATGAAACTCAAAGATTCACGTATTGTACTCAAATCAACGAAAAAAGGAAAATTTCTCCTTTTTCTGATTTTACTTATGACGATAATGTCGAAAATCATCGAGTTCTTCCGGATCAATTGATTTGTCGTTAAATTCGCAATTACTTAGTTGCCACATAAAAGATATAACTTAGAAAACACAAAGTTGGCACCCCGCTGGGGGTAGCCACCTACATGCTATATTTATTTTTATTTTATTTTTTTTTCACCAATAAGATAACACTTTACCAAATGTCCATAAGGACAAATTATAAAAAAATCAAAATAAAAATAAAAAAAAATCTAGCAGCTTAAGTGTCATTTTTACATTTATTTATATTTCTATATTACAAATTATACGAGTTTCACCGGTTGTATTGGGTTGGCAACTAAGTGATTGCGAATTTAACGACAAATCAATTGATCAGGAAGAACTCGACGATTTTCGACATTATCGTTACGAGTAAAATCAGAAAAAGGAGAAATTTTGACAAAATCCACAATCACTTATTTGCCAACCCAATACAACCAGTATAGTTGTCATATTATGCTCATTCGCTGCATCCTGCACACGTTCGGTATCAATACCGCGTGCTTACACATCGAGATGTACATCGATCATCGTTATAGCAGTTAGTATCCTGCATCAGTAGAAAGCAGACCCTACTCGCTAATTAAATACTAATCACCGCGTCGATGCGAATCACGATCGATACCGAGAGACTGATCTACACGTATTGCAGTTTGCATGGTGAAACTTCAAAGTCGATACATGGGTCGCAATATGTTTGGGCGCGCGTAGGCGGCTTCTCGCGTCGTGATAATACGTGTATTTGCCGGCGCGAAAGTATAAACAACTTTCGTATGGCACATGGCAGCGGAGCGGCAGCTGTGAAAGCAGAAACTTTTTAGCTTCGACTCACGCAGACATAACAAGAGAGCTTAAGCTCCGCGCGTTTCGGCCAACACCGTTTCACGGAGGGATGGATATTGTTTGCCACGTGAAATTGCCTCCATTCTTTGTTTGTACACTCTCTATATTCTGTCGGTTGCACGACATGATAACAGTGTTTGTGTTGTGTTTGCGTCGTGTATGTTGCAAGTGATGTTTCCAATTGTACGTTGCAAGTGATATCGTAAAGGGTGGTGGGAGTGGATGAATTCTTGGTTTTTATTTTCGCCTGCAATACAGATGGAACGTGGAGGGATGGAAAGATAATAGAACCTTAGAGTATGAAAGCTTTTTTCAAAACGTTAAAACGACATAAAAGAATCGTTGCCGATACGTATCCTTCGTTTTTAAATGTTAAGAAAATATAAACAGATCATTGCAGCGATATATATCGCTTTTCTTAGAACGTTAGAAGGATAGAAAAATATCGTTATTAATACGCGCGATATACGCCGAAGCTTTTCTTAAAACATTACAGATCTTTTCACGTGTCGGGATAAAAACGAAATTGAAATACCTATGAAAGTTAAAAAATCGCAGCGAAATTAAGTTTCAATATGGAACCCATATGGCTTCGAATTCCGGGGCGCAGCAACCTGTTCCCTCGGTCGACAGGTATCACGCAACGTAATTGCAGTGAAACGGGGCCAAGACCAAGGTAATTACACATCTACTAACTGCGATCGATTATGTTATCGTTGGATAAATAAACTAGACACGGAGGACGATTAACGATGCCAATCATTACCAATGGACTGTTTCCAATGATTCTACGCCTGGCAATTACGGCTGTAGAATAATTCGTATGCACGGCACGGTTAGCGGCTGCCGTGTAGTAATGCTTAAGTATATCACTATGCGTCGTAATGTAGCATTAACTGCCTCGGGCTACTCGAACGTGATATTTACATTGAACACAATAATTACTACACTGGTCGTTACTTGTACCTAAATTCCGTACTTAACGTTTCAATTTACGCGGTGTACCGATTACCAGTGATAAAGTACGTCGTTGATCGCTTCATTCATTCATCATTGAGGGGAAAAAGTATAAAAGATGAATCGAACAGAATTGAAAAAGAACGTTACAAAGAGCGAAAAAGTACGTAGATAGTGGTGTCATTGTATCCTTGGACAATACTAAATATTATTTATACCGTTTAAAAATATTTGCACAGTTCCAAATATACTTCATACATACATACGTGAAATATATTTCATCGTCATTGACGTAACGAAATAAAAATACAACGACTGAGTAGAATATTACGTGTTCCAGGAAACAGCCCTAAAACGACAAAACGTAGCGTCTAGCCCAGGTCAGTGGACAGAATGAACGAACACGGACGGTAGGATCGATATTTCCCGATGAAGTTCTCAAAACATTGCGTGTCCATGGAAGAATACGTTCATCAGGTGTGCCAGGGTGTAAAGACGGCGTTTCGCGGAGCAAGGGGAATCTGCATACACTGGTTCCATGCGGGAATGAAATTACAATAGGCCACATACCTGTACCTGCCGTACGAAGAATGCAGGGTATTTCTCTTTTTTTTTTTCTTTTCTGTGACTCTGTTCTCCCTCTGTCAGCTTTTCTTCCGCGACACAACAGCCAGTTCCATTAACAGCTCTCTTTCTCTTTCTCTCTCTCTCTCGTTCTCTTTTCGCGAAGAAAACTACGAAAAGTCGGACAAAATGAACCAAGCGGTTGGTGGTAGCAGTTGAAAGCAAGAAAATGCCCAGTTTCCTCGTCCCATCGATTCGTTTTTCTAAGGAGAAACCAAAGTCGTTTGTGGGACAACGATATGGACTTAAGGAACGGTAAACTCGATGATCAGATTCTTGCTTTCTAGAAATCAGATTTTTAATGCAGAGATTTCATTTTTTTTCAATTTTATTACGGATCTAATTGATTAGCGTGGATTAAAAATGTCCAAATGTTATTCACCCTAACAGTTATGCATTTGGCTTCAACGAAACTTTGGCAGCTATATCGTCGGTTCTAACAGGTCCTTTCTACTTTCAGCTACTTTATATTAAAACATTCCATTTTCTAGTCATGCAATAACATCAAAATAGAAATTGACAAAAATTTCTTTCCTTTTCTCCCGTGACCTTCGCTTATAACCGACGACGTACACCTTCTACGATTATTACCGTTATTTCCGCGTCAAGCGAATCCACCCTCGCGTATTCTCCTTTCACACGATCTCCAGACAGCATCCATCAGCAGTTGCTGTAGCGTTACCACCCCATCCAGCTCCCGGCAAGGAACCATCCCGGACTCCGATCACAATTAGCCTCGTACTCGGCAGAAGGTGGTTGCCAGAAGTCTTCGAAGATGTTCAAGACGGTGAACTACGCTGTGAACTCACGAATATCGAAGAGAGATGGGGCGAAGGGTGGCGCAGAGGACGCAGATGGTAGAAATCTCGGGGAATAATGGCGAGGGGGCTACGGAGCGGAGTACGGAGAAGGTTTTTTCGAAGACGACGATGGGGAGACACGGAAGGTGGGTAGCACCTGGTGGTCGTCAGGGCCGGTGGTAGTGATGGTGCCTTCTGGTGGTAAGGCCAATGGTGGTGGTGGTGGTGGTGGTGGTGGTGGTGGTGTCGAAGCACGATGCAACAGATGCTACGAGAGAAGGCCTTCTTTCTCTCTGCGTGTGCTATCATTTCGGATGGTACGAACTTCTTACTTCGTATCTGGAACACATACAGGTTTTTTCTGCGACACAGCCTCCTCTATTCTCCTGGGCCCGGAAATAATCTCTGGAGATTATCGACGAACCTGGGGCGCGGTTTAGTCAGCGGAACCAGCAGGATGATGGCGAAATGTACTTGCTAATGTTCAAAGGGGAAGAGCAGTGGCTGCAAGCTCCTTTTCTGTAGCTTGCTTCTCCATCGATGATTTTATGAGGTCCGTGATCAATTTCTATGGATCGAATTTGAAGGTACATAAATGTATAGAATATAGATAATATACAAGAATATCAGCTATTTTGTATTTAAATTTCATTTTCTTAATTATATCGATAGAAATATGAGTTACGTAAATAGCTGCGATCTACTCGTCAGGATCTTCAACAATTGAGGGAATTTTGTTTTAATAGTAAATGTGACACGCACGAATATACGATGGACTAGAATACACAGTAATTTGAAGGAACATGGATCAAAAATGATTTGTAAAGTGGTGGAAAGGTAAATTTAAGTGCTGTCATTTTTTTCTGTGATTCTCATGAGAAGTTGATCAGTAGTGATCGAAACAAGACAGGTACGAGAGAAAGAAGAAAGGGAAGAATTATTTGTGGTTGAAAGCGAATCGAGAACTGCGAACCTTTTCCACAGGTATCCTGAAAACTGATGCTCGTGGAAAACTTCGCATCAGCTTCGATGTTGCGTATGTTTGAACAATGGTCAATGGAAGGTAAATTCTGCAAACAGATTCTGTAAACTTACTTGCGGATGTCCTTTCACCTTTCGTTATCCTACCGGAACACCATGCAGGTGCTTTGTATGAATATCAAATCATGGTATATCATCTACGAAAAATAAAATGGAAAATAATAGAGGAAAACGTATAAAAAAATGGAAACTAAAAATATATTAAAGATATTAAAATATCGAAATATAAAAATGGAAAATTAAAAATATTTTAACAGTATTGCAATATCGAAATACCGTAAATAAAAGATTAAAACTGAGATTAAAATTGAGAATGCTAGAAATATTAAAAATTAAAGATATAAAACACAAAAAATAAAGGAAACTTGATTTTCAATTGCGTTTTCATATACGCAAAAATCATATAATCTTTAGGCGTTGCCTTTGACGAGCCTCACCCAGCAAGGTCAACGATTTCAATCCATTTAGCGAGCAATTCCGAGAGTTCGATCGATTCAGGGATTCCTTGGAAGCGTTCCCGTGCTGCAAGCCCGCCAGACGGATATAGAAGCAGGAAAACGAAAGTGGAAAGGTCGTAAACTATGCGAGGACTGGCGTCTTCCTGGGGAAAGGGTTGCCAGGATTTCTTCCCCCTTTTTACAGCACGCCGTCTGGCACTGAGAATAAGTCTCTGGAGCTTAATAAAGAAGGTTCGTATAGGGTTGTTCAACCCTCCCCTACTTCTGGCATGACGTGAGATTTCTGAAGTTTCTTCGTCCCTATTTTTCCGTCTTTTCCCTTTTTTTTTTTCGCTTCTTCAGTTTCATCGTTCGCCGCATCCTGTGCTTCCAAGGAGGAGTGGTCGATACGCGAGAAAGGGTGAAAGAAATTTGTCAAGCTTAAAAAGGATATTTGTCACTCACCATGGACGTGTGTTGTTTAAAAATAAGTTCTTTCTATCTTATTTGTTCTTGGTCGATGATAGGCGTACGATCATATCGAATATAACTGATATTGGATAGTTTCTTTTTGAAACGAAAGTAACTAACTATAAAAATCGAAAACAAAAATTCAGAAAACATTAATCTTTGATCGATATCGTTGACCATAAATCTTGCAAATTATTTTATTGCTTTCTTAGGCTCATTGTAGATAGAATATTTAAGCAATACCGATTTCCTTGATATGCAGAATAGATTGTTTGAAATACGTTATTGCGAATAAAAGTATATTTTTATTCCTCCCAAATCGTAAAGAATTTTTCTCAAGATTCATGAGATTTCGTCGAGAAAACAGCCCATATCTACGATCTTCCCTTCTAAGGATTACGTAATAGGAAGCTGGGAGGGATTGGAAGGAGGAGGAAGATATGGTCGGAACGTGGTGGAGAGATTTGGCAAAGGATTCGACAAAGATTCCCGAAGGATCGAGGAGGGCGTAAAGACGACAGATTGCTGGCTTCGATCGAGACAGCAATCGAAGAGTTTGCCAGCCGGTCGACTCGTTTCTTTCATTGCCTTTCGTTTACTCCGCTTCACGACTGACTCCTTTCTGTCGGCGAGCTTTCCACCCAGCAAGACCTTCTGGGCCAACAGAAGGCCTTCATCATCCTTTTGCTTCTCCGCCCAGTGCTCCTTGCTCCTTCACACGCTGCTCCCTTATTCGATCTCGCAATTATACATCTTTTCAAACAAATTTTACTAAAATCCGAAGCTTCATTTTGGGCTGTACAATTTTTTGACTTGTGAGTCAAAGAAGTGGGTTAGAGAAGAGTTTCCATTTATTTCTGCCAATTGTAGTTTACGATTCTATAGGATATAGAATCCTTTGCTTCCTGATTTGTCGATGTTCCTTAGACGCGCATGCAAACTATGTTATGCGAATAAAAGTTGTGGAACGGACCGATCAAAGACACGGGAGAATTTAAAGAAAACAACAGCTTATTGTCGAAATTGTCTCGACCAAACTCAGCTTCGTATAGAATGCTTCAAAGTTTTACATTCTAAATAATTTTCTTAATAAACCATTTTCGTATTACTTTTATAACAATTCAATAGTTTTATTACTTCCTATGCAATCTTTTCAAATACCTATGACGATCCTTCGCAAGTAGTCAAATAATCGTCACCCGAATACGGCTGAGGCAACCCTATCAGAAACTTTGCTGTCACCCGAATATGGCTGACGTGGCAGTCAACGTGTTAAATTGAATTCTACAAACGCTACTCTTCGACTTGAGAATTTTCATAATATTTTGGTCTTTTCAGGACTCGAGTTGTCTTATCGCGTTCTTTTTCCAACCCCATAACTCCCGATCTAATCACGTTTTGATGGATATCGTTGACCGTAAATCTTACAAATTAGTTTATTGCTTTCATCTTCCATCTTCCATCTTCTGCCACACGAGAACCACCTTAACCTACCTCTTCTAAAGAATCCTACCATCGTAAAGGGTCATAAATAATATGCCTGAATCATGTGCCTGCCAAAATTTTGAAAATGTATCTCGATACCAGTTTCGAGAACGACGAATGGACGAATTCTATCACTATAGAACTTTGATCGAGTACTTAGATGGAGGAAATTTGGTGCTTCTGCACGACTCGCAGATAAGAAAGAAGATGGTCGAAGGAACAGTAGCGAAAGTCAGGGAGGTAGAGGGCGAGGAACAGCTGCAAGACACCCCAAAGGTACGGAGAATCTTTTGAATCACTGCCATGGTTCCTACCTCTTGTCTTCCCCCGATCTTCTTCTTCGTCATCGCCGCTGACAGCGCAACGGTCGTTTCTAACTCGAGGAGCAGAAGGAACCCCGTTTCGAATCGATTTGCGTTTAGGATAAACTTTAGCTCACGATAGGGGACGTTTTTCAAATAGCACACTGCTCCACGAGGAAAAATTGAGAAATACATACATACGTCACGTGGTCGTTGGTATTTTTAGACTGACCATATGTCTTCTTGTGATTATTACAGATTATGGTATTTTTACTTTACTTTGGAGAATCGCAATTTTTCACTTTCACGCACTCCACCGTAGCATTGCAAAAATATCTTTCCCGCAAATCTTTGCCTTTCTTAACTCGACCCTTTTTCTCGAATTTCAATGCGTTCTTTGGCTCATTTCAGACACAGTCGTGTGTTTCAGTGTCAGGAAATCTCTCATGTTAGACAGATATTTTATACATTTTTCCACAAATGCATATACATCCTCCACAGTTTAATGACCGTTTTTCCAACGTTTTTCATTCAAACAACGCTCATCTTTCCTAATTCCCATAATCTATAATTCCAGGATTTTCGTCACTTTTCTCTCCCCAATGTAATAACTCATGACCAAGCTAAAATCGCTTGTCCCTTTCTCTAAATCACATCGTTCTACCGACACCTGCTCGTACTTTGACTCTCTAGCTGGTTTCAGTTGACCTAGTCCTATCCGTTGTACGACCGTTGCAAAATTTCACCGGATCGTTTGCGTAAGAGGGAAGATCTATACAAGGAGCAGTGAATCGTACAGGGAAGCAGGATCGTGTATGAAAAGATCCTGAAAAGTTTTTAGGGATGTTTATGTACGCGAACAATGGAAAAGACACAAAAGGTGGTATTCATCAAACGGTAACAACGTCAAGTCCCTTCGATTTCTGTAATCGACGGATTGAAAATTATTTGTAGAGGTGTAAGTCATGATTTTGAGAATTTGAACTTACTTTCAGTCTAAAAAGAATTGTCCCTTTGGTTTCGTAATATGTTATGACGATAAACGTATAACAGTATAGTATAACATTTATCTTTTCAACATTTATTGGATGAATTTGTAATATAAATATATATCGAAGTAAGTATAAGTATAGGTATAGCGTATGCTGATCCAGATCCTCACTCTAGCAGTGTTACATTACAATAGGAGTTAATAGGGAGCACGTTGATACATTTATAGTAAAGGACATTACCAAGAAATTAACCTTGGTGTGTAACTCTAGCTGAAAGTTACAAGAAACAGCAATAAAAATCTACTTATAACTCTTTCGTTTCTAGACCTTGTAACCCAAAAACAACATTCATATTCAAGGGCACAATAATACGAACCTCTGCTTTTTTTTAATTTTTTGCTCCACTAAATTCCATTTTCTTCGTAACGGCGGTGTCCAAGTCACGGGTATACAAAAGAAAAAGATGCAGAGTTTTCCTAGAAGTAATTACTTCAAGATTTATAAAGCTATAGAATGCTATATAATAATTATATTATATTAAATTATATTATATTAAAAGAACTGTGTTTTATGAGAAATAGACTTACGCCTCTATGATTTTCAATTAAAGTAATCAATCTCTTGGTCGTGAGATCGGAATTTAACGTATAGTATAATAGACGTAATAATATTCATCTTTTCAAGATTTATAAAGCTATAAAATACTATGTAATAATTATATTATATTAAAAGAACTGTGTTTTATGAGAAATAGACTTACGCCTCTATGATTTTCAATTAAAGTAATTAATCTCTTGGTCGTGAGATCGGAATTTAATGTATAGTATAATAAGCGTAATAATATTCATCTTTTCAAGATTTATAAAACTATAAAATACTATGTAATAATTATATTATATTAAATTATATTATATTAAAAGAACTGTGTTTTATGAGAAATAGATTTACACCTCTATGATTTTCAATTAAAGTAATCAATCTCTTGATCGTGAGATCGGAATTTAACGTATAGTATAATAAACGTAATAATATTCATCTTTTCAAGATTTATAAATCTATAAAATACTATATAATAATATTATTCTATTAAATTATATTATATTAAAAGAACAGTGTTTTATGAGAAATAGACTCACACCTCTATAAATCTCAATTAAAGTAATTAATCTGTTGGTCGTAAGATCGGAATTTATTCGAACTGATCAATGGTTAGTTGCCAGAAAATAGTAAAGACGCGCAAAAGAAACGCAACGCTGTGGCATTACTCGCTCAATTATCGTGTTATTACGACGCCTTGTTTATTACCAAATAATGTCTGCCTTTCACTTTGCCAATGAAGCTTGATTATGCAGCGGTGAATTTTCGTCGATACTCGATCTTGCCAGTCCATGTTCGTATATACGTGCTTCTCCTGATCTTCATCTAACATCGCCACTTCCTTTGACTCGCACTTTCTCGTTCTTGTAACGAATACTTAATTTTTCTGCCAAGATAACCACGTCGATGTTCCGTTTCTCCGTTATTTTCTGCATAATTATTTCGCCCACTTAAACAAGCTTCAATAAGAATAAAAAAAATCACTTTCCGCATTATTGCCATTCTGTGTTATTCTGGGAATTGAGGTCTTCCAGTATAATTCGTTTTATACGTTCAAATAATTTTGTACTTTAAAGATTAAAGTTTGTCATCGAATAGGCAAACTAATTTTTGCAAAATATTGATGAACTCTTGCTTCATTTTTATTCGCGCCGACTCGCTTGCTTTAAGATTTAAAAAATTAAAAAAGTAAAATCAACGAAACATTTCATTAGTGATTTCTATCAAAGTACTCGATGTACAAATAAAAAACAAAATTGCCTGTGTCAGGAGACAAAAAATCGTCATTAGTTTGTTCTTGAATTAACCCTTCGTGTAACTTCTTTTCTAATAAAAATTGTAGAAATATATTAATTACAGACTACAATATATATATATATATATATATATAATAAAATAAATAATACAAATTATAAAAATATATTAATGACAGACTATAAAAAATTACAGACTATATATGAATCACAGCTTATAAATATCTTTCATTTTTTAAATTTAAAAATAAATATTATAATACAACACATCCAAATAAAAAGTTCTTGGGTAGTCTTATAGATATCAGACTCACTGAGGTACCAAATCCTCGTGCCAAGTCCATTAAGTTAAGATATAGCTATGTACAATGTGTCAAAATTTGATTGAATAACAATTAATAGATAATACTGACGTAGCTGATACCAAATGGTATTTACCGCGTCGAAAAAGCAAAGGATCCTGCACCGAACCTGACGAATTAACATTACCAGTTTTTTGGTCATAAATCGTAATCGCTTTATTACATGGAATATTTGAAACAAAATGTAACGTGCAACACTAATGTGGCTTGATGTTAAGTCCTGATGGTCATTGTAATCAATCATATACCGTACATTATAAGTTTCAATAATGATGGATGATGAAACCCCGGAAGAACGATTATTAACGAATAATTCGACGGCCTCTTTAATGAACGGGTTAGTAATGACAATGTTAAACAGACTGTATTTTGTCGAATTTCGCTGAACATTTCTCACGTGACAGCTGTCACACTGACATTCGACAACGATCTGCAATTTTTTCCTTAAGTGACGAATAAACTGTGACAAATCGTAAATAAGCACGATGTGGTGAATTTCTCGAACGAAACGATGCGAATTCAACGATTAACTTTGTTCATCGTAAACCGATCGATAGAAATTTCGTTTCGAATTTATTTGACTATGTCTACGAAAAAGAAAATAAACGAAGGTTTTTAATAAAGAAATACCTTTTCTATTAGCTCTCCTTGACTTGTTTCTTAATCAAATATTGTACAAAATGTTGAAAATTTGTTACCTGCGTATCTACAACTTTGCCAGAAGCGAGCGCCTAACTTGCAGCATGTGTCTTCATCGAGAAATCAATTTCACACGTACAATATGTCGACGGCATCAATGTCATTAACTAAATCAATGTATCCTGACGCAATTCGTCGTCGTTTCGTTCGCCATCAGAATTTCGAAAATGATTCGTTTGTTCTACCGTTTAAGGCATCTCTGACCCTGTAATCAATAGTTTTCACTTTAATAAGCGTGTTATGTATCCGCAACGAGGAATTCACACGAGAAACGAGAATTCATACGCGTGTTCACCTGCGGCCGATCAGTCAACCTGTAATTAGGTGGAAATTGACGTATTATTAAATTGTAATTATCGTTAGCTCGAGGACCCAGCGCACAACAATGTGCGTAGTAGCGGAAAACGGCGAACGTCGATCGTTCGTTGTTAAAAACGTCTGTCACTTCTTCGCGACACGCTTGGAAAAATTAGCTCTCGCTACGCCGATTATCGTCATTTGCGTTAAAATACACGCTTCGTACGCGTCTCGTGTGACAGGTGACTGGACATATGTATCGTGTGATCGAATTTGACTGATGGAGCGACGCGCTCCTGGGCATCGTTATTTCTTTACCGCTCTCATTCCGCATCTTCCTTCAACGTCGCAGTCTTCCACCTTTTTCATATGCTTCCGCATCTTCAGCTTTCATATTTTTTCATACGTTCGGCTCTTAGTCTACAGACTATACACGCGAAAACTTCACCTCTCTGGTAAGTTGTGCCTTTCGCAGCAGAAAATCGTTCATCTTAAAACGTAGAAATATCGTTGCTGCGATCAACAGTTCTTTCAAAGATAAAAATCTGATTTTCTCAAAACGGGAAAATTATTTCTCCCGAAGCTGCGAACAGAATTTACATGTCGCTTTGAAACCGACAGCTAATTCCATGTATGAACGTTTTCGAGATTATTCGAAAAGAAATCGCCAATACTCCGGATTCTTTTGCAAGCTGGAAAATTCAAAATCAGGAAAATCGAAAGCGCCGATGAGACCTTTGTTTGGAAGCTTCCTGACCTACGTGTGCCAGAGAATGGAACATTCGCGGGAATCCGACGTTAATTCGTGGGTTTACGAAGTCGGAAAATAAAAGTGGAAGCTAACAAGAGGAACGAACCCTGGCATTGGTTTGGCGAGCTGTTAATCGGTTTAAGACTACGAGAAAGCGTTGCACGGCCGGATTTTCATCGGTCGACGAGAAATCAATTTTTTCTGACCGCAATTCATTGGCCTCCCTTCCCGTTTTTCAACGCTAGAGAAGCCGATAGCTGAGGATCACTTCCGCGCCGAGGGTGAACAGCTGCCAAGGGTGTCTTCGACGAGGGTTTCCTCGGACTGCAAAGGAAATGATGGAAAAAACTCTATTACCGTACGCACCGGTGTGAAAAATAGCGAGATGCAAAAAAGGTAGAAAACGAGGGAACGGGGCAAGAGGAGGGAAATCGAAAATCATAGTATCGTTAGTTCCTTTTCGTACGGTTTGGCGAGAAAAAATTTGTCTACCTATCGGATGAAGAACAAATCGGATTTAACATTATTAAATAAGAAATAGTAGACGAATAAGGAAACCGAAAATCTTACTCTTTGTTATAATTTATTTTAAGACGTTATGTTAGCAAAATCGCTTAAACTCTACTTTTCCTATTTTCACGATTCATGTACATTTCATACGACATAAAAGATATAACTTAGAAAAAACGAAGCTGGCACTCCGCTGGGGGTAGCCACCCACATGCTATATTTATTTTTTATTTTATTTTTTTTTCTTCACCAACAAGATATAACACTTTAGCAAATGTCCATAAGGACAAATTGTAAAATAACCAAAACAAAAAAAAAAAAAAAAAAAAAATTTCATACGTGGAAAAGTGTTAATTACGCATGGCTGTATCGTAGTATGACAGAGTTAAGATCATTGTTTATTTGTGAAAATAAAGTTCCTATACTCCGAAGATACCCTCAGAATTCTCATCTTCCTAATTTATTCAACTTTTCCATTACATCTTGAATTTACAGTTACAGTTTGAATTTCAATTCACAATATTTTCATCTGTATACTGCCGCAATAAAATTAAATGAAACTTCAAGCTGCATTGGTCCATTAAACCAAGGAACGAGGAAAGAGCACGAGCGATCCAGTGGAACGAAAGTGGCTGGCAAATTCTTATTGAGTGGCCATCTCGATCGTATGTAAAGTACAAGATGCCACTGATAAATTAATTGCGCAGCTACACACATTTAATTAGTATCGTTTCTCCGTTTCTCGATTGGCATAACCGTGGTACCCAGCGTGGCGAAACGTGGCGGATCGGACTGCAGGAGGATTGGTGATTTCATTCAAAATATTGGCTGAGAGCAAGAAAGCAAGAACGATGATAGACAGCGACAGTGGTGGTGGGCACGTGGCACCTGCCGGCACCGTTATTGGCCTCGTTAAAGCGACAGGCTTGCTTCTAACGAATCGAGAACATTTTCCAAAACCGGCAGAACCTCGGCCTTCCACGGAGACCCAGTGTTTTTCTGCTTCCATTCACCTTGTAATCCATCTCCATCGATGATACGGAAAGAGATCCTTATTGGTCTGTTTCAGGTTGTTACGACAACCTGGTTTTAGTTCCGAAGCAGATGTAAACTTCAATTCCCGCAGGTCAATTGAGAACTCAATTTGTCAGCGATTTCTAAGCGTTCGATCGGTTACGAGTTCTCTAAACTTGTAAATAATTTCTATAGGACTATCTTGACAGGATCAAGACTTCGTAACATATACAGGGTGCGCCGTTAGAATCCGGACAAAAGAAGTTTTGTGCAGAAAGTTGTTTATTTAAGTCAATACACAAAAACACATGAAAATGTTGTTATATCTCATTTAAAGGGTCCTTGCTGAGAACTTTTATTCTATGTAACCACCCTCTGCCTCTATGACCTGCTCTATTCTTGCTCTAAAGCGCGAGCACGCTGACTTCAACTGGTCGCGTTTAATTGTCGCGAATTCTGACTCGATAGCAGCTCGTAGGGAGTTGACGTTGGGGTGCCTGCATTTATTAGTTTGTCTCTCGATAACGCCCCACACGTAATAGTCCAATGGGTTTAGGTCGGGACTGTTAGGAGGCCAGAAATCTTTCGACCAAAACATGTCCACATTGTCAGAGAGCCAATTTTGAACAAGATGACTTGTGTGAGCAGGTGCGCCATCTTGTTGAAATAAATACGGCCTTCCAGAAGCCGTAATTTCCATCCACGGCTTTATTACTGTCTTCAGGACCTCCAAATAAACCTCCTTTGTGATTCTTTCGCCTTTTTGGAAGAAGTGCGGAGGCATGACGTCGCCCTCACTTGAGACAACGCTCAAAACGTGAACACTTGCTGGAAATTTGGTTTTGCCCACAACAGGAATGTCGTATACCGTCGATCTTGGGTAGCTAAAGAATTTTATAATTTCGACCGGCGTTCTCCCGGCGCGAAGACTTTCTATAATCGCCGCTCTTCTATCGTATTCCGGGTTTTGCTTAACGAGTTCTGTCATTTTGAGGTTATAGAAGACTTATTGACATATTTAACTAACTTCAGAGTCAATCAGCACAAACATCTGAATTCTAATATGGTGGGAACTACAAATTGAATTCTGTCCGAATTCTAACGGCGCACCCTGTATAACTCCCGTCCACGTTTGCTTTTTCATAAAAGATATAACTTAGAAAAAACGAAGCTGGCACCCCGCTGGGGGTAGCCACCCACATGCTATATTTATTTTATTTTATTTTTTTTATTTACCAATGAGATATAACACTACCAAATGTCCTTCGGGACAAATTGTAAAAAACAAAATAAAATAAAAAAAAACGTTTGTCTTTATTCGTAGCAGCAAAATAACGTCATTTTTTATTTTTGTTCAATAGCATGCGTCAGATTATTCAAACACATTGTCAAGGAAAGATTTTTAACCGATCTTCGTTCTTCCTTCCCCTTTAATAATTCTTGAGAAATTATATGTTGTTTGGTTATTGATAAAGGTTTCTTGACGTATCACGATACAGAGATTCAATGTCAATCATTCTCGTATGGGAATTATGGTTGTTTGAACGTTCGAACGATGGAATATCGGTTATTGCACGAATGGTAAAGGTTGATGCGCGACGCGCAAGGGTAATTTATTGGCGTCGAAGATCGTTAATGGAGAGACGCCCCTATTCTTCCCTCGCCAGAAAAATACAACGCGCTGGGAATGGGACTGCGGTTGATTAAGATTATATCCGATGATGAAGCAATCCACAGTCATAGATGTTTTAAAGATAGCACTTAATGACGGGTCGTTAGGGGCATTCTATCAACAAGTCTACCTGCAAAAGATCCACGGAACGACCGACTGCATAATTTTAACGGTAATCAACATTCTGTCCTGTCGATTTATAATCGACTGAACATTTTGTTGATTATATAACCAAGAACTTTGCATCTAACTTTCAGACAGCCACTGTTCGCGTCTACGTCCTATCCAACGTCGAACACCTCTTCGTTTCATCCCTGTCGTTATTATTCAAGGCAGAAATTTTTACATCGAGTTTAAGAATTTGTTGCATTTTTTATTTTTAATCTTTACATTCAACGACTGACACAGTATTATTACATTCTTATTAAATTCTGTCTACAAATTCCAACACTGATCACCCACATCAACGTGCAAAATCTTGTTTTCCATTAATAGCCACGTTCAATCAACATTCATTCTGCCCTTCGTTGGTACGATCAGCTCACGAGGAATCACGAGGATGACCTGACAGGCGGAGAAGACGAATGTTATAGATGCAACCGGCTCTGTTGGCAGGTATGGGCCATTTACGTACAGTAGGATAGGTACAGGCGACAAAAGCATATTTGGACTGCTGGTGTTGTGCCAGATGCACTGTACACCAGAGAAAAAAGAGGGAGGGTGGAACGGAGACGAGCAGATTCGCTCTACAACTTTCAACGTCGAGAGATTGGGGGCCCTACGATCCCCCGGACACCTTTTTCGACCGATTTTGTGGCACCAGGATGATACCTGGCTTCCGAATATACCTGGCGGCGATTACGAGCTTCCGAATATACCTGGCGGCGAATACGAGCTTCTGAGCTCTCGGCGATCGTTTTTTTTTTTTTTTATTTGATTTTGGTTTTTACAATTTGTCCTGGACATTTGGTAAAGTGTTATATCTCATTGGTAATAAAAAATAAAATAAAAATAAATATAGCATGTGGGTGGCTACCCCCAGTGGGGTACCAACTTCGTATTTTCTAAGTTATATCTTTTATGACTCGGCGATCGTGAATAGCGATTTCACAAAGTTTGCAGATTCTCTGGTTGATTTCTCAAACTATCTTTCGTCATTTAAAAAAGATGTCATATAGATGCATTAATTAGTTACGTTAGTTTGATACATTAGCTTAGTTAGCTTCATGAGTTTCGTTAATTTAATGATACGTTAGCTTAATGGGGAGTAACTGAGATCTCAAGTGCGTTGGTAATCTTTATAAAGCGTATATATACGATAAGTATGAGTACAATTTTACCAATATACATAGAATTATAAAATGTTTCCTACAACATCTATAATATATCAGGTCTGTAATTATGAAACCGGAATTTGCCTATAGATGCCCTAGCTGATAATGTAGTTATCACTAAATTGCGTTATTGATGCCAAAAGTCTTTGTTGACATCTCACAAACATTGTCGACTTACAACAATACAAGTTTCATACAACAGCATAGTTTGTAATAGCGTTGAACATGTCGAATTTTGTGCCTGGAAACTACGATTTGCGGACAGCGTTGATTTTCTGTTACCATTTGAAGAAAACTGCTGCAGAATCGCATCGAATGCTTGTCGAAGCTTATGGTGACCATGCTCTTGGTAAATCACAGTGCTTTGAGTGGTTTAAAAAATTCACAAGTGGCAATTTTGACGCGAGGAACGAAGGACGTGGAAGACCACCGAAAAAATTTCAAGACAGCGAATTGCAAGCATCGTTGGACGAGGATGACGCTCAAACGCAACAACAACTCGCTGATCGATTAAACGTGACACGAAAAGCCGTCTCCGTACGTTTGAAAGCCATGGGAAAGATCCAGAAGGTGGGAAAATGGGTTCCACACGAACCGAATGAAAGACAGCAGGAAAACCGAAAAACCACTTGCGAAATGCTGCTCGCCAGATACGGAATAAAGTCATTTCTCCACCGAATTGTGACTGGCGATGAAAAGTGGATACATTTTGAGAATCCTAAGCGTAAAAGATCATGGGTAGCTCCAGGCGAACCACCGACATCGACTATAAATCTAAATCGCTATGGACGGAAGACGATGCTCTGTGTTTGGTGGGATCAGAAGGGTGTGATCTATTACGAGCTGTTAAAACCTGGCGAAAACGTTAATACTGAGCGCTACCGACGACAAATGATCGATTTGAATCAAGCTTTGCGTGAAAAACGACCAGAATATCAAAAAAGGCAACGCAAAGTAATTTTGCTTCATGATAATGCACCATCGCATACAGCAAAACCGGTCAAGGAAACGATCGAAGCGTTCAGTTAGCAAATACTTTCGCACGCGGCTTACTCACCAGACTTGGCTTCGTCCGATTACTATTTATTTGCATCGATGGGACACGCACTTTCTGATCAGCGCTTCGCTTCTTACGAAAATGTACGAAAATGGCTCGATGACTGGTTTGCCTCAAAAGAGAGACAGTTGTTTTGACGTGGCATTCACCAATTGCCAGACAGGCGGGAAAAATGTATAGCTAGCAATGGGCAATACTTGGAATAAAATATTTTTAATCATTTTCATACAATAAACGTGTATTTTCTATATAAAAATTCCAGTTTCATATTTACATACCTGGTATATATTTCGTCAGTCACTGTGTACACAATTTTCGATCTTGAACTTTCATTTGTCCATTCTTCGACTTGTCCGGTCATAAATAATCGAACTAAAATATAGCAGCTGATACGGTAACAAGCGTATAATTTTTATTGAGATGTAATAGACGCGTAATACTATACTATACGTTTATTCGTATATTTTAACGTCTGGTAACAACGTAATTTGGTAAGTTGCCGTTCTCGGAATCCTTTGGCATAGGGGAAGATTCGGGGCCGCGATTTGCGGTAGCTCGATTTCATAAGGGTAATAAAATCTTTCGGGGGCAATCAAGGTGGAATAGGGAGTGCACATTAAAGGAGGAACCTCGATCGGAAATCCGAGTTCCTCCTTACCTTCACTCTACATCTGGCACGATCGAGCTGCGATCAGGAAGACCCCCTTCTTTTTTCACCTTTCCCTTTCTTGTCTATACGAGTTTCTGACAGAGACAGAAACGCTCGGGATTCGTTACAGGATATCTTCACATTTATATAAATTTCATAAATTTCACAAAGAAAGAGAAGTATAATTAATTAATTTTCTCGAAAGAATAGATTTTTTAAATTCTTCGTCAAAGTATTATATAAATAAATAAAAATAAGCACATGTCACTAACATAAAGCTGTTTTTCGTACAATACACGCATATGCCAATTCAACGAAAAATGTACCTTACGCTTCAACTCCCACTCGAGACTTTCAAATTCGAGATGGCCCACGATGCCCCCTCGATCATTGTACTGGCTTACAATGGGGCCACGTCGTGCATGACGAGCTTAAGATCGCGACGGATTTCCTTGTCGCAAGATACAAAGGATAATCGAGAAGGAAGAGAAGACCGGGGAGGTGGCAGCTAGCACGTGCGCATCTGCGATGATCGAGAATCGAAAGTCGTCGTGGGGGGAAGCGACTGGTGGCACGAGCCCGACGAACATAATGGAAAAGCTGCATCTGCGAAGGAGGAAAAATGGTAGGCGAAGAAAGAAAAATCGTGGAAGGAGAACCGGTGTGTCGGACATTAAGAAGGCTCACAGGTCGAAATTTTGCTAAATAAAGAGCATTTGCCGTCGAAGATCTGTCGTCCTTAGTATACATCTGCCGTATGCTACAGAAAAAATGTGCAAACTATCGTAGAACACGAATAATTTTATACGAAACGTCAGGACAAAGGCATCTAACAACAATGACATCTTTCGCGATATGGCAAAAATGATTACAGCTTCGTATAATTGCGAAACATACATCGTTTATTCCGTATATTCTATACAATGATCTTTGACATTATTCCCACAACTTAATATATTCAAGCTTCTATTTTTTCCTCTCAAAAACCTACAAACCCTTCACCCCGAAAAACACTAATTTCTTCTTATCGCCATCCCCCGCTTCTTCGTAGCCCCTAACATGGCCAAAAAAACGAATGCACCCCATTCCCTCGTCTGTCCTCTTTCCATACCGTCAACGCCACTGGAATACCCACTTAAATCTACCTTCCCCTTCATCACAGTTCTCACTCACCCCCTAGGAGATTCTTTTCCAAAGCAAGCATCGGAGCGCGTGCCTGCTCTAAGGGCAAGAGATAAGTCACGCTGCCTTCTGCGGAATCTGTTATCTCGGTAGACAGTAGAAAAAAGGGAAATTGGTATCGATATCTGGTTCGAGAATAGATATTACGTGTATACTGTGTATCAGTGCAGCCACGTGGTTGCATATACGCAAACACGGCGGATCAGAGAGGAGGAAGGAGAACAAGGTGAAGAAGAAGGAGGGTGAGGTCGAAGGGGAAGACGAAGAAGGGGCAGATGGTAGCGTCTTCTTCGCAGCCAAGTGGCAGCGGGCACGCGCCAACCGAGTCGAAACATCTGCCGCTACTTCCCAGGAGTACAAGAGAACCACCGACTCGCAGGCAACAGGCCATCTTCTAACAACCAGTCAGTCAGCCCGAGTTCCTATCCCTTTTTTCACCTACCACCTACTTCTCGACCACACGTCTAACTTCTCCCTCCGCTCTGTTTTCCTTTCGTTCCTTCTCCTTTGCTCTTCTCATCCCTACTTTTCGACGTAGTCGTCTTTCTCCCGCGGAAGCGGTTTTCTTTCAGTTTTCACAGATGCTGTATGGGACCTTATGGATGCGGTCGAGCAAAAGAGGGATGATGAGTGGTGGGACAATCGCTGCGTTGATATTTCGCTTGGGAAAGGTGGTTGGCAGACGGTGGTTCTTTCATTTATCAATTTTCTTAACCATTGGCACGTGCTACTGTGAAATATTCTTTAGAAAAGTTTCAGAGAAGTTTCCATTCTTTATACAAAAAAAGAAAAAAAAAAATAAAATAAAATAAAAGAGGGAATATGTAAATATCGAATATGAAAATGATTTAAAATCCTTGAACGACGCAGCGAGACTTTCCTCCCATAAGATCGTATATCTTTATCGTTGCAGAAAATATGAATTTCAAAAATTAAAGAATTTATTTTATTTAAAAATGCACTAAAAGGAAGTGTAATTATCTTAATCTGGTACCATTAAGTAATTGAATGTAATAATAATATACTATCACTCGATTGTTGAACTCGTATTACTAAAAATAAAAAAAACTTGTTGCATTAACATTGCGATGCATCCCCCGCTCGGCCAACGTCTCTTCTGTTCTTTTGAATGAATTTTTTAATTGAAGAAATTTCTAACGAAGGTAAGAAAGATAAGGTTTCCTTACGATTACGAGAGGAATGAAAGAACATTCGACTGAAATCATAAATCCGAGATTTATCTAATCCAATAGATAGTCTCTGATAGTGTTAAAATTGTGAAAACTTCAGAATTAGATTAATAATATCAACAATTGAGTGACACCCTATTGTACGATTACTTCGCGTACTCGACATATACAGATTCCCCTGTATATTATTGTTCCATTCAACGACTTAATGATACCTGACTAAGAAAATGATTTTCTTCTTTTTAGCACATTTTCAAAGGAAGACCATATTTTTGTGATTTTTTAGATTTATGTATTTTACTTTTTGTTTTTTAGTCTTTAACTGCCATCCGATAATAAACGCGAGAAGAATATCAAAACGATATAAAAGCATCAGAAAATATCCGTTTTTGACGTTAATAATACTTCTACAATAAAAAATTTGTAATTTTGGCTGATTCTCTATTTAATGAATATCTCAATATACTCAATATATATATGATACCTGACTGAGAAAATGATTTTCTTCTTTTTAACACATTTTTAAGGGAACACTATATTTTTGTGATTTTTTAGATTTATGTATTTTACTTTTTATTTTTTAGTCTTTAACTGCCATCCGATAATAAACGTTGGATCGCATTGTGATGATCGTATCATCGATTATTTATCATTATTTATCACGGTTGATCAACATCAACGTCTTTAGAATCGTTTTACACGATGGTATTAAAAAAAAACAAAGAAAAGAAAGCACCGTGTTGTTTTAAATGGATTAAAAAAAGGCCGCGTCGTTCGGCATCTCCAGTTTCTTCGCGGCTAGTCAGCAACCTATCGTTTTCTCCATTGATAACGAGATTCATTCAGCAAAACTTGGCGGGAAACGCGAGACGTTCGATGTTGGTTCCCTGTAAATTCGAGTAAACGACCGCGACTGTAAAATTAGACGGGGGAATAACGCGGAATCGATCGATCTCGATTCGAGGGACTCCTGTCTGACTACAATAACCCGATGATAACGATCCCCTGGTGTCGGATTTGTCCAAGTTTTCGATTACTTCGATCGATATCTCGTCCTTGCGGTTTTCTACCATCACGGACATTCGAAATTGACGACCACCTTGCGCTCGAGGATCGTAACTGGCGCGTACAGTGCAATGTGTTTCTTTTTTAATGGTTTTTATTTAGCTTACTTTTCTGTTTATCTGTTTGTCTTGGTGAAATTTTTTGAGCGAAATTTCACCCACTTCTCGACCGGATAGAAAGCGGAAATTTGGAACGCACACTCGTTTCCGATGTCGGTACAGTATAATTTAAAAAAAAAAATTAACGATTTAATCACTGGAAATAATTGTCTGATTAGCCGAGGTGAAATGTGAAAAAATCTTCTTATCGCACAATGCGATTCAACGTTTATTATCGGATGGCAATTAAAGACTAAAAAATAAAAAGTAAAATACATAAATCTAAAAAATCACAAAAATATGGTCTTCCCTTAAAAATGTGTTAAAAAGAAGAAAATCATTTTCTCAGCCAGGTATCATATATGTATTGAGTATATTGAGATATTCATTAAATAGAGGATCAGCCAAAATTTCAAATTTTTTATTGTAGAAGTATTATTAACGTCAAAAACATATTTTCTGATGCTTTTATATCGTTTTGACATTCTTCTCGCGTAGTGTTTCTACGCAAAACGACATGTCACAATCGATGTACCCAACAGCTGTTGGAACTTGAATATCTCACGGATGCGTCGCATCCCGCGGCATTTTTGGAATGCCCGACAACGCTGGTAACGTTAAACCATGTAAGTACATATACAGGAGCTGGATGGAGGTTGGCACGCGAGCGGCGCAGAAGGTTCCCCGATAAAATACCGGAAAAGAATTCGTTCGAAGTGGGCCAGCGGGCTCAGTTTCCAGGCCGTGAGTAGCAACAGATGGCACCGACCTTGCGGATGCTGCGTTCGACGGGACGCGTTTTTCTTTGTACCGTGGCACGTGCCACGCTTCTTTGCCGCCACCGATCCGCGGCCAATGTTCCGCCGATCATATTGAACCGGATCAGGCTAAGCCGGATCACGTCTCCACTTTCCTTCTTCCACCGGCAGAAATGATTTTTCTTTTCTGCTCGATTGAAAAAACGAAAAGGGAGAAGGAAAGAAGAAAAGGTGCGTCGACATCTGTGCTTGGTAGATGAACGACGAGACGTGGCTTGGTTTATTCGCAGCATAGAAATCCTTACCTGATCCACGGATCCAGCATTCGACGCGCGCATTCGCTTCACCTTCTGTCGACTACGAATACGAAAGCAATTATAGACCGCCGCTTTTTGCCCAGACCTTATGCTGCTCTCGGTTGAATGATTTTCGAAGGAAGTTTGAACATAAATGTAAATTAGAATTTATCGAAACTTGGAGACTTGGTAAAAGTTGAATAGATTTTTGGGATTTGACTTTCTTTCAATGATAAGGATGGAATGCAATTGTTTATCCATGAATTTAGCAATGAATATATCCAGTGCTTCGCTATTTGGTTTTCAATCTCTTGTAGATGCTTGGTGGTTAGTTTTTAGCTTTCAGATTCTCTTTGGTATTTTAAATTACGAGAAAGAAAAAAGCTGATAGAACAGCATCATAAATCAAGATCCGCTTTTAAAGCGAGACAATTAAAACCATAAGCGTTTGTGCAACGATGCATCTAGCCGGACGCAGCATCCGTGAAGCCAGAGAGCAAGAACCATCTGCTGTTGGCTTCTGACCTTTTTCTCGATTCGGTGGTTGAATTTCACGCAGACTAAACTTTTGGCGCGTAAGAAGCTCGAGTTTCCTAGTTATTCGCGAAATGATCTTTGCGTCGAATTTTCGCGACAAGCGTTTGCTCGATTTGAAGCTGCGTCAGATTGCCATCAGCCTGTCTCCTCTTCTTTCCTTCGTGCTATTCCTTGCACGGCTATTGGCACCTGTTTTGTGAATCAACCAGTCGTGTGTTTACGCTCACATACGAGCCAGAAATTTCTCGAATACCAAAGACTCGTGTTACAGAAGCAGTCATTCGCATGATCTTCCATTCGATAATGTTAACACAACGTGTACTGTTTTTTCTACCGATTTAGTTTCTTCAACTATTTCATATTAAAATACATCTTGTTAGCAATTAAGCGACGAAGGTTGGAAAACCAACAAAAATTGATCATCATGGTTTTCTCGTATGATCTCCATACTTAAGATAATCTCCCTTTGGTCCCTCTCTACATGGTCTGCATATAAATCTTTCTTATTTTCATTAATCGCTCTCCGATCAAAGGTGCGTTTAATTAGCAATATATATTCACCTCGATTCGATCGTCGTGATTGGTAATTGCTTCGCAATGTATCAATTTTCTGGAGACAATTTCGTTGATCAAATATTACAAAATCGCGTAAACTCGCGGTAGCGCCAGCTGGTTTTGGTCCTCGAACGTGTCCCATCGCAAGGCACAGAATTTGAGCAATTTTTGGTAAAGGTGGTCTGACAGGTGTAATACGCAGGCCTCTTACGCGTCATTAAGTATGGTGAGGTAACATCAAGAAATTCTGCCATAGCGGTATATACGGTCCGAATACATATTTGAGTATGATACCGTGGATGGTGTAGAATTCGAGCGTGGTCCTCTTGTGGACACGGGCCAACAGCTGCCGCTATGCGTGCAGCATCGTTAGTTACGTAGTGTCGTTGTAAAGTGGCGAAGGACTTAAGGAACTAGCTGCAGCCTCCTCGAATATTTGAGCACGATACGCTTCCATCAGTCGGATAAATTTCCAGCTTCAGCTATGGCAGCTGCAAAATGTGCGTATAAACTTGCGATAAGGAATTTGTGAAATGTTGAAATAAGATATCCATCGTAAGCGTATAGAACTTAAGTAGCAGCTAAATGCAATCGCTTGTTTGCATTTGCTTGTTCGGAAAGTTCTGTCGCCAGATTTCGCTTCTATATCTTTACTCGGTGATTTCCACGAATCTACACAACCGCTCAAAAGTATCTGGACATTTGCTTATTTTTGATAATATTCCGTCTTCTGGCCACGATGTATCTCGCGCAACAACAAATTACGAAATATTAAACATTTTGTAATTTAAATAACAATGGTCGATATACGTTGCCGTCGAAAAGCTTACAATCACTTTCCTAGCTATACGTATATTAAATTATTAGACTACCGAAGCGTCCTGTTTCGCGACCAAGTTTTTCAGGACAAAAATAACAACCAAAAACAAGAACACACAAAAGCTCCGCTCCCCAGCGGCTTAAATCCAAAGAGAAAACCAAGACAAGAACGAAAACACAAAAAAATTGTAAAAACCACGACACACAATACTGTATGGCTTATTCTAATTCATAGTTTATTGTGAATTACTATAATGTATTAAAAAAAATAAATAAATAAATAAACACTATTAAAAAAGAACGTACATTAAATTATCTGCTTAGTAACAAATTTTACTACCAATCAATGCTGCAGACATTGATAATAATTTAGCGAAAGACTTCTCTAGGATAGCAGAAGTTTAAGTTGAACTGTTCCGTGAGTTCCACGGAACACGCAGTGATTCCAAATTCCAAACTTTTCACTGCTAGTATATATAATATGTATATAGAATTCCGTGGCCACGTGTTTTAATTAATTGGCCGGTTGCGTCACAGTGAGGCGAAATCACGGCCTGTCGATCGAACAAATCGGAATCCGACAATCAGTGCGAACTTTCCTTTCGTGCGAAATCCTGGTCAAGGATCCTCGGTCGGTGTATTCCGAATTGGAACAGGTGCTCGCCAGGGATGTCGCGGGTAAAGAAGAATTTCAGGCAAACAGCCGTGATTGGTTCGTCGTGTGGGCAGCTGTTCGTAGCCTCCAATTAAGTAAGTGTTGTGTCGTAACAGGTGTCGCATGATTATCAGATACCAGAAGATCGGCCAATAAATATCGTTTCCAATATTCTAAATAATGAGTCGTGAGCTCGTCCACAGGCTACCTTTAAAACAATCTTCCGTTGTTTTGTAAATGAAATTGATTAATTAACAATAGTCGATCAAAATGAAATTAATTGATACACGACGAACAATATCGCCTTGCGGGATAATCGATTAACCAATGATCTCATCATGTTTCATTTAGATCATTAACTCGAGCGAATCTGGACTAATGTCCGGTATTAGATATTATATTTATCTCGTAATTGATATCGAAATTCTTAGATTATTTAGAAAAGTCGATGTTTCTTAATTATTAATGCAGATTTCATTGATCGTTCGCAATTAAAACATTTTAAACTCGATAAAATTCTTTTGATGGTTTTCTGGACGCGGATCTGATCACGTGCATGCCCGCCACCGATACAGCATTGGCCGTCAACCAAGTTTCTGTAGAAGCACCTGCAGATTTCTACTAAATTAATAACGCCAGGCGTGCGGATGCATGATCAGATAAGTACATCTTCGATTCGCTGAAGATTTAATTATCGAACCGACGCACGAAAAATTATTTTATCTATTAGTCTGCTATATGCTAATCGCCTAAGAAATCGGTAGCTAAATTATTTTGCTACTCCCCTTAACCCCATGCAAAAAAGTTAATCGAGATTAATAGCACATAAGTGAACAAAATTCAAGATTACAATTTTCCCAGTTTTCATTACTTGGGTTAATCGTTTGTTAATTATAATACGTCCGCTGATGTCGCGTAAAGGAAAGACGGCGCATAAAACTCAGACGGTGTAAAATTGCAAAATCAGAGACCACCTTGAGAGGGAATTAACAGCCCGAAAAGGAAAACTTGTATAGAGTTCATGCCACGAAGGGAGACACGCATGCATGCACGATCGTACCCCTTCCTGGCGATACCTGGTGCTTGTATACACCTCCTATTCAAAGAGTCGGTGCATAACACCTTCTTCCGATCAACCCAACAACCTAGCAACCTTTGTCGGTCGGTTTTCCAAACGAGCAAAACGGAATCGTAGCACGTGCTATCCACTCGCTTCGCCTGTGATCCAAATCGAACAATTCGGAAGATAAACCGATCGACTCTACCTTTTCAAATTTTTCAATTCGAGGGAAAGCAAAATGTACGACTGGCGTTTAATTTCTTACGAAATCCAGATGGTTCGTTCCAATAGAAGTGATTCTATGTGACTGAATTAGAAGAATTCGATACAAGCTAATTGTTTCAGAATTTTCAAACAAGTTCTTGCTAAATTTCAGTATGTTAAATTAAACGTTAAATTTCAGCGCGTAACGACATCTGTTAAGAAGCATCTGCAGACAGAGAATTGAATTCGTCAAGTATTGAGAATTAAACCGTCGAAGGGATCATTGTCATCGCGGAAAGCAGAGAAAAAAGCATCTTCAACCGTAGCTCGATTGTTGCTGGAAGAATGGAAGACCAGGAAGGTTCACGATGAATTTGAATAGGAAAAGAAATAAAACGTAGCACGTGCAAAGATCACCGGAACACGCACGAAAATACTCGGCTCATGCCGGATACCTGGATCGTATTCAGTCACACAGGGCCGGTGTATAACACCTACCTACATATCTACCAAGCAACCTACCAACCTCGGCTATCTAAGACGAGGTTCATCGTGGCAGCACGGTGGTAGCACGTGCTCAAATCCGAGCAGCTGCCTGTTTGCTGCCCCGGCAGGAAGGATATTCGCTTTCGACCCCCTCCGCCACTTCCTTTCCATCTCGTTCTCCTGGCTGCAAGGGCCCTCCTTTTTCTTTTCCTCCTTGTCCCTTTTCGGTTTTCACGCCAGTTCTACGATAGCAAAGTGGAAGGGATGCCGGTAATGCTTGCGGCTTCGTTATTCTGATTTCATTCTGGTTTCACGAATATGTACGTAAATACAGATGGGTCAAGTTGAAAGGAATTATGAAAAAGAAAAGTTTCCAGAGGCGTCCTTCCAACGGAGGATCGATGAACAACGCTCATATTTTCTAAGATATATTTTAATTATGAAACGACAATGACGTTGTTTATAATGACAATCATAGTTACATAACTACATATAATAAAATATCGTTTTATCGTTTCACAATATTTATAATATAAGTTTATTCTTTCACAATACATACGATGAATTTAACGTTTTTTTCTTGTACCATATTTTTATAAACTATTTCATCATGGCAGAATTGAGCGGAGTTAGAATCACTTACTGCGCTAATATTACACAATATAGAAAGCTGAAATATGCATTTTAGATTGTCTAGACTAAATATAGTTTATTCAATTTTTGTTTTCATGTAATTCATTCAATTGTAAATACAGTTTTATAACTTTTATTAGTTCATAATTGTGTATATTCAAATTTCAATGTGGCTGCTAAATATGATACTATGTACATATTTAAAATGTAATAGATGTTACAGAATCGTATTTAAATTTTTCATATTATAAATTTAGTCAAACTCATTCATAGTAAATGATATGTAATCATGTCCTTGTACGCGAAGATACATTGCGTGCAATTCTCAAGATTGTGTAAACTAAAGATTTTAATTCGTATATTTCGCGGAAATTATTTATAACCTATGTAAAGCAAGCGTGTGTACTTATTTAGCAAGTATATACAATGCAACGTGCCGCGTGTGATAGATGGAATTATGATAAAATTGTATAGCAACAGTTGTTTTCCATAGTTTTCCATTCATTTAACGAAACGTATGAATTTTCATAGTGTTTGTAAATGTAAAAAAATCACTATTGAAATTACAGAAGCTCCAACGTAAGTATATCTACGATTGTATATAACATAACCTCAAGGCTACTTTAATTATATGCACATTGAACATGTTCTACGTAACTATAAAACTATTTGTTGATAAAACATTATTTTTATCTAGGACAAATTCGTTATTTTACCGCGGGTTCGTAATGATAAAGAAGTAAATAAATAAATAATGAGTGCGACTTCGCTTTACGTGAGTTTAATTTGGCGGGAAAAGGAAAATGCTACGATGCCTATCGCACGATTTCTACGTCTTTGCTTGAAGATTAAACGTGGCAACAATTTCTGAATGTGAGAATCAACTGTTTTAAGGTATAATAAACAAGCTGCATGAGAAACTTGTAAGTTACATAATTACATTAATCTTGTTAGAAATGGTTTTCCTCTTAAGAAATTACTGCACTCTTATTTTCCAATTATTAAAATGCTATGTATCTTCGATAAAAACAGCACGAACAAGTTTTCTGCGCTTATTATAAAACATTTGTAATTAAGATTTTTACTACCGACGGGACGATGTTACGTGTAATAGTATAGCTTTCCATTCATGAATTCAAAATGCTCACCAGTGTTTCATGTTGCATCAAAAACCTTTAATTATAATTGAAATTATTTCATATATTATATTTTCCATAAGCATTCTCAAATTTCAAGAAGAAAATAGAAAAGAAGCGCTGGGAAAAGCGAGGGAAAGGAAAGTCTATTACGATTCCTACATCCGTAATTTCCGTTCGTTTAAACAGTTTGCATTTCTTATTCCTTCTCGACATGAACTTTCAAGAACTTTCGTAATAAACCTTGTTAGTATCATCACGCAATCTAATTATGTTTGTCGCAGTTATTCAATTCAGCTTAACCTCTCGTGATTACCTCTATCACAGCGAGCACAGTTCGAAGTAAACCTATCATTAAAACTTCCTTTATCTTATACAAGAATGAAGAAACTAAAACTACAGCGCACTTGGGAAACATAAAACGTCCCGAATTTGAATAAAAATCACGCGAAACGAAATCTTTGGACATCCGCCATACTTGAATTGTCAATCAAAGTAGGTACAATGGCGCGAGTGTAACGTTGCAAGAAAGTGTTTAATTGACGTTGCTTCAACAAAATTTCGCAAGTGACAAATGGGAAAAATAATTGATACACGGCAGTACCACCAGTGAACACCAAATACCAACGTTGCATTGGTCAGTGTGTGTACCTGCTCGGCTCTCTCGAAAAACCGCGAGGAAAAGCAAAAGAGGGCAGAGTGGCGGAGGTGCAGCAGCTGGCTTCACCGCAACATCTGGCGGCATCCGATACTTATTCGGCAGTGCCACGCGCCACTTCCACTTCTCCGCCTTTCTTTTCTTTCTTTCTTCGCTCGCTTCCTCTTCCTATTTTCGCGCTTTTCCGGCCGCGACCCGCCTGTCGCACGACATCGAACACCACTTCGTCCAACTCTCTAGACATCCTTCTCGTTTCCGGCTCGATCGCTCGAACAATGCTCCATTGACTCACTTATTCATCCTCGTTCAACAACATGCTGCTTTGTTAAACGTGTCTTTAAAATCGAAGGCAACTGCATTATCGATATTGCTGCCACCTATCATTGATATTGATAATTATTGGACCAATGGTATTAACGACGGTACTAGACGATTGCATTACCGAGGATGCAACGTTAAAAGTGCTCGTTATCGACAATTTTAAAGTGGTTTTTATACAAAAATTTCTTGCAATGCCGTTAGCGACGTTACACTGTTAATAGCGTTTATCTCTAGTTCTTGTGAGATATCTCGTAAATTTTGCTAGGAACTTTTCGAACAATCCAGTGGAATAAGAGGCTACGATTGTATCGATGCATATGAGTAACAACGGTGCCAACATTACAAAGCCAACAAGAGGGCCAGCTTTCGGTGAAATAACCCTCTGGACAGTTCGTACGACGGATTCGACCGTGAATCGTTAATTCCCGTAACGAAGTATAAGGTTAACTGGACGATCTCGAAACGACCGGTGCTTGCACGCCCAGGAAGCAGGAAGAAGAAGAAGGAGGATGCAACGATAAAATCATTCGAGTCGTTGCCCGAAAACGGGCAGTCGAAAGCACCGGGAGACTTCGTGATGTGAATTGTGCACATGCAGCCGAGCCAAGGGAAAGTCATTAAACCACATCATTAACTCGATTCTTATCTTCTTGATTCGCGGAATTGTTCTTACAAATTCGTATCTTACTGGTCAACAATAAATTCGATTGCTTTATTTTCACGCTCTTCTCAATTGTATAGATATTTTTAGCTAATTTAGATTTTTACCTTGCTCGTATTCGTTGTCCTGCTTTACACAAGTAAACATGGGCGTGTCGTGTTCATTATTTTGACGTTGCAACTATAATCCTCATTCTTAATAGGTTAATTGCCTCGTGCGATTGTTATTTTGAAACACCCCGTAGAAGTACACCTTACAATGACAACTGTTCTCTTTTGATAATCTCGGTTAAGAGTCCAAACTCATGTGAAATTCAAACTTGCAAAAGGTAGACGAAATTTTTTACAAAAAGAATGTGACAGTAAGTGTTATGACACCGAAGGAACAAACGCTGAAAATTCGAGACCGATCTAATCTTTTCCTGCACCGTTTTGAATGCAAGATAGGACATACATATTGTACCGAGTTCACACTACTTCTTTCGTCTGCGACACCAGACTGACTCTCACAATTGTCTCGAACAATATAGATCCTACACAACTAGCGTTTACGTTTTTTTTTTTTCCATTCTTGTAACCGTTCCTTTTCATTCAGCTATTTTTAATCTGCTAAATTTTTTCACAGTAATGCAATCGCCGTTTTCCAACGACGAGACGAGGTCGACTTCGATCAGAGACCAAAGGTAACACTTGTTTCTAACATTTTTACAAAAAAATTCATCGAAGAAAATCTAATTCTTATCTAAAGTCAAAAATCAACGAATAAATTCTTATACTACAAGTTTCTTAGTTTGGATTATAACGGTTATGATCTGTGACTGGAATCGAACGAAAACGACGCCAGAGCCAGTCGTGTTCTTATAAAACGCGATACAGGGTGCGCACATTCCCATGACAGGAAGACTGAAATTAGGTTTCCTGCCGAGTGCACGGACCGAAAGATAATTCCTTTCCGAGCCACAAAGTCGTACGAACAAGGAATTATTCTTTCTCTTATCACACTACTCGTTCTTGCTCTTTTCCCGACCAAGTTTCACGGGTATTAAAGGCTAGAGAAAGTTTCCCTTTGAACCAGGCGACCCATTTTCATCTTCCTCTTCCTACTTCTTAATCTAGATCGATCTACGATTGAAAACTTGGGTGCAATGCGCAACGCTTCAAAAAGTTTATCCATTACGATCAGGATTATCAGATTTCCCCGAGTTCTATTTTAATTCACCCGTGAATCTTCATTAGAGAAATCAGGTCTCTTCTTTTATTTATTGGAACGAAGTTTCTACCGTAACAATGTATTCGTTGGAGAAACGAGACTTTTCGCCATTTCTAATTACCGGACTCTTACACAAGTAAATTTCAAGTTAATTAAAATTTAGGAATTCGTAGTTATATAATTTCTTCAGGGACGAATTTTTTAAAACCAGTAAAGGATTAAATGTTTCCACACTATTTGAAGAACATAGGCAAAGATCATGGCAAATCACATTCCCATATTTTGTAAAAAAAAAAAAGAAAAAAACTGTTTAAAAATTCTATTATACTGTCGACTAATTTCAAAATTGTGCCTTATTTGGTTTCAAGGATTGAGTAGCTGCTTTTGCCAGCCTCCTGAGCATTTCGAAAATATTGAATTATAAGCTAAAGTGTATAATATTATACGGTTATAAGCAAATATTGCTTTCGGCCATTAGTTTGTTATTATTATTCGTTGCATATTATTAATTAATGTTATTAATGAGCAGCAGTGTATGCAGCACAATACACGTAATAGTGCGTGAATGGAACTCCGTGTGTCAACGTTCCTCAAGAGATTAATGAATTTTATGAAAAAGATTCGTCGTTTAATGAAAAGGACAAAAAAGATATCGCGTGTCAAATAACGATTCCAATCATGGGTTAAGACAACATCGAAGCTGGATGAACTTTAATAGCGGCTACCAAGGAAATTCAATTTCTCATTTATATCGTCCGGATGTACGGTTGAAGCCACCTTCGTGGCATTCCCCTTCGTTCTATATTCATGCCCGTAGTAAAGTAACCAGTTAACGTTAACGAGCCGCCATCAAAGTGGAAAATCAAGAGGAACTCGGACGTCGATCGATTCAAATCATTTTTCATTTTCTGACATCATCTTCCTCCCCAAAGATCACGTTGATTCATAAAGCTGATATACTCGAGTCTTATACTATGCTTTGCCAACGCTCGTAATACGTTACGCCTGATGAATAAAAATTGTCTCAAAATACGAACTTCGACAGACCATGTACCTTCTTCTGTGCCCTCGTCTATTTCCCATCTTTTAATTTCTTTCTAATTAATTCCTACAAAATTTCATAACATCTATATGCATTTTCAGATTAGTTTGAAATTTTACCAATACAATTACGACAGCCGTACCTCATTGTAGTAAGAATGAAATTTGAAAATGTTTGTATAACATACACCCGAAATATGTACGTAAAAATGTTCTATGATAGGTGTTCAAATACTTTCGAAAGTCAGTGTATCTATATACGTTAAAATTGGCGTGAAATGGTCGGAAGAATTAGAAAATCGTTTAAACATTAATCGCTAACTAAATAGAAAGACAACTCGTTTAACGAAATAAAGTTTCTTTCTGAAGATTGTTATTTGAAGTTATAAAATATAGTCTGTGGTCTGGCCTGCTTCAAGAATTCCGTAAATAATGATAAAATTCCAAGGGATAGATTACGGTTAGAGAAAAATTCATCCGCTGCTTCTGTTATATATAAAAATTCAGCGTTGCTGCCTTATGTCTGCGCTGTATTAATTAAGCCACATAACTCCACGATACTCTTTATCTCGCCACGTGATCTCACGATGGAATGAAAATTTCATCATATTTTGGAATTTTTCGCCAGTCACTCGTGACATAATAGAAAATGGGCATTTCTCTTTGCATTGGTATTGAGAGACAAAATGAGTGACAAATTCGAATGTTTAGATCAAATCGTAAAGAGACTAAATAAATATTTCGTAGCTCGTGGATAGGTCTAAGGACGCAAAGTCGACGTCGATGGCGGCGACGCACCGAGCGTGCTTCCTGCCGCTTGACCGGAAGTCGCGAGTCAGAGGCTCGGCTCTACGTAGGCGTTACGCTTCCTTACGCGTATCTACACCGTCTCGCTACCCAGTTTCTCCTCTGCCTCGTTGCTGCTCTCCGTGGAAGGCCCTTCGGCGTTCCTCGCTCGAGGAACCTTCTTCCAAGGTCATTCTATCCGGGCCAACCTCTCCTCCGTCACTTTTCACACCATCCTCTTCTCTTTCGTTCCTTTTTCATTTCCTTCTTGATTTAGAAAAAAAAAAAGAAAGAACAATGTATAGTATTTATAAGACGAAACGTTTAATTGCATCTATAAACATAGTTTCACTTTACTTATGATCGTGTAAAGAATTATTCTTACTAGAAATTAACATATTGATTTCTATCAAAATAGGAATATCGTGTAAAGAGCGTAGACACACTCAATTATAATCACTGCAACAAATTAACACTGACATATTATGTGTTTTACAAATAGCTGAAAAAGTACACGCTTACTTATCAGTTTCATCTTTCTCGGTGGTCCACTTACCTTAATTGCCCCTATGTGATATACAATATTGGATATCACGTATTGGATCTTGGTCTTACTGGAACGACTACCTTCTTTAATTAACTCTTAATGGAGGTTAACTTCTCCATCTTCTGTTCTCCAATCTCTATTCTAACAGCCTAACACGCACCTGTACAAGCAGCTGAGGCACGACGTGCAGAAACGGAAAGCGAAAGTGTACCATCGAAAGTGTATCAAAGAGACAACGTATCATCCGATGAGCTCGAGCAGAAGCTATCATCCATTCGAATTTATTACCTGCTACTACTTCCACGTAACCAGGAAGGAAGAAAAAAAAATAAAACGAGGAGAAACAACGGAGAACGTGTTATTACGATGTCTGTTAAAAATCTCTTACGAATCTCACTAGAAAGTGAACTCCGCTGATCGTTGGGCCGAGTTGATCTTACAGCTTGTACTTATTAAATAATTCACAATAAGAAGAGCGTATACGTTGTTCCATTTCTTTCGGTGAAATCCTTCTCGCGATTACGAACAAGTCACGCCGCTTAACGATGCCGTTAATTGACCCGCACGCAAAGACTACCTTCCATTTCTCTCCCTCTTCCCTGAGTTTTATTTCTCTCTCGCTCTCTCTCTCTCTCTTTCTCTCTCGCTTCATTCGCCGCGAAATCTACGCAATAGAGTATTTATTCTATGATCGTAGACGAGTCTCGCGACTTAACGACGCCGTTAATTGTCTCTGTGGAGAGACAACGAGTTTACGAAAGCTTTCTGTCAAACGTAACCACGTTAAACCTGTTCTGTGCTACGAACGCGTAACTGTATTCTACTTAGGTAGCTAGATAGATGTCTAGGGAAATGGATCAACTCTGCTGCAAAAACTCTATGACTAACCACCGACGTTGACTCGAAGAAAAAACTTTATCATCTTATTAATAAATTGCTAAATCCTAAAGCCATAGTGTATACTTATACATTATTGGCTAAAGATTTGGGGTCACTTCTCAGTTGTATGTGCAGTGACTCTTATTGATATTTGTGCTATTTCACGCTGCTTGACAGACTATAGCATTTCTATTTCTGATTGTATTATCGAATTAATTTGTATCTTGGGAAACATCTATATAAGCCTTCAGGAACGGACGAGAAAAGAATTGTCACGTATTAATTAGATGGATCCCTGTTGGCGTATGCAGCTGGATGAACAGTGATGGGATATTTATTACAACGAAGAGAACGAATTTCATAATAATACAAGATAAGCAAATTATAGCGAATATTCAGTTTTTTCATGCGATCCACGATACAGCAATCACACGATGATATCGCCACGGTCAGCCCTCGTATCGAACGATATGCTTTCCGCTTCTTCGACGCTAATTGGCCGCGTTAAAATCTCGCATCTGGCATATCAATAATCTCACGCGATAGCGGCAGCCCTATAATTACCGAATGACTAATTATAATTGGAGTACGATAATCCTCTTTTGTTTCTCGCTACTTTCCTTCCTTCAACTGCTCCCTTTTGGGACATTGTTAATTCGCAAGATAGTATCATCGACCTTATTACCTATGTTCTGCTTCTCTTGACTTCTTCCACTTGTATTACGATAGGATTATTTGGGTCATCTAAGTTTCAGTTTTCCTAAACTTCATTCTCGAGCTTTCCGTAATCAAACCTTAAAATACCAACGAAGGAATGAGAAAACATCGTGTACTTTAGGCGTAACTGGACAAAATATGAAAAATCAGGAAACCCTATGCTATTGGATTTTACTATGATATCGCGAATTTGGCAAAGTTCGAATCGTTCGAAATACACAGTCCGTGGAGAAACAGAAACCCGCGTTTCACGTGTTCGCGTTACGGTCGAACGTAAAAGAGGAACGAGTGGAACGATACATATGCAAATATTGGGGCGAAGCCGTGTTCTAAACGCAACGAAGGCCGACATCACGGTACGACTTCCTTCCTCGAATCGGTGTCTCGCTGGATCATCGCGTTGAACATGACCATAGGGCGGTTAGGTATACCGTTTCACTCCGCTAATTTCGTGGCTTCACCCCATCTTTCCGACTCTTTTTTCTTTTTTTCTTTTCTTTTCCTCCGTCCGCACACCGAAATAAAAGCTTCGATTCGTCAGTGTGGCTCGCCACAACAGACAGAAGAGCGTAATTGCCAAGCGAAAAAGTGCGGGGGAACCATAGCATACAACGGCTCACCGACTTTTGATGCGATCAACACCGGCATGGACACAGTATCCACCATTGTATCGCCACCCTAATTATAATTAGTCGACCGATAATTGCGCCCTGAATTCTAATGCGACCGAACGGCGCCGAATTTTCGTAACTGGCCGGTATCTCGACGGTTACCGTACGTTGGAACTAACGGCGATTCTCATTTCCTTTTTTCTTTTTTTAGAGTCACAGATATTTAGATATCTACTATCGTTGCGCAACCCTTAGTCTCAACTAGAGCAATTATAGTCGGTGGGAAAGATCTAGTGAGAGATAGAACAAAGATTGTGTTGTATACAAATGTTATTATAGCATTATATGAAACTTGTGGAAATTTCATTAACATTGTGACGAGACACGACTATCGCAATTATATTGATAAAATTTCCAATCAATTCGTAAATATATGTAAAAGATAAAAGATATCTATCAAATTATTACCCGGTATGACAATATTTAGTGAGACTATCTTTATCTAATTGAGATCACTATTCAGCGATAAATAGAGCTTGAAATAAATAGCTTGTAACGTCTTGTAAAAGTCGTACAATAGAAACATTGATGGAGAGTTATAATTTTTATTAGAGGCATAATTTAAAGTTATAATTTAAAATAGCTTTAATGGCTCAATTTGGTTGTTGAATATTGAAATGTAAAAAAGTGGTTGGATGTTACAGCTACTTCTTAATTGATTTTTTACCAGTTCATCGTGATATCTTGCGTAGTTAGGCTGCTATATACTGATTAAAGACTGAATGTTAATGAAGATTTCGTTTCATCGAACTTCTTTTTATTTTTTTATCAGACACGTTTTACCAACAATACTCATTTTAATATTTCAACAGTTAAAAGAGAATATATTTTTTGAAAATGAAACTCATCTTAAAAATTATATTATAATACGTTCTTTCTATTTTTACCTACCGGTCAAATGGGGCTGAAGCGTGCCAGCATTCCGCCGATCAAAATTTAATCACTCACCGACGATCGTTGTCTCTGTAATTGGCTGAATTTTAGTTAGACACGGCGACCGGGGGGATATTTCTGTTACGAGACGATTCACCTGTTGATTCCAGAGGATTACTTCCTGTCTGTTCACAAAAACGCGTCTTTTCGAAGTGGGTATACTCAACTAACTCGTAAATCTATTATTAGTCTTTCCAATTCTTTTAACGATATCAAAACTCTTCACTTTTACGCAACAGCCTCTCTCAATCTCTACAAGATTAACTGCATAATCTTTTCAATTTCTTTCTTTTTTTTTTTTGAAATTTCAATTTCTCAATAAAATTTTCAATTTCAATAAAAGGAAGAAACTAATATTACGTATGTGGATTGGTTCAGTAGATTTTTAAATAAAATTAGACTGTTACGTTCAGCGTTACGATATTCTTCGTAGATTATTCAAGTAACAAATTGTGAGTCTTGTAAAGTTATATGAACGCGTTCAGAATGTTTCTTATAACGTAAGACCGGGGAATATTCAAATTTAAAATAAAAATTCATACATCTAATAAAATACCCAACTTTCAAAAAGCATGTTCGACCATTTACAATTTTTATAGAATATGGAATATTTCTAATAAACTAATATTACGTATATGAATTTGTTCGGTAGATTTTTAAATAAAATTAGACTGTTACGTTCAGCGTTACGATATTCTTCGTAGATTATTCAAGTAACAAATTGTGAGTCTTGTAAAGTTATATGAACGCGTTCAGAATGTTTCTTATAACGTAAGACCGGGGAATATTCAAATTTAAAATAAAAATTCATACATCTAATAAAATACCCAACGTTCAAAATGCATGTTCGACCATTTACAATTTTTATAGAATATGGAATATTTCTAATAAACTAATATTACGTATGTGAATTGATTCGGTAGATTTTTAAATAAAATTAGAACGTTACGTTCAGCGTTACGATATTCTTCGTAGATTGTTCAAGTAACAAATTGTGAGTCTTGTAAAGATATATGAACGCGTTCAGAATGTTTCTTATAACGTAAGACCGGGGAATATTCAAATTTAAAATAAAAATTCGTACATCTAATAAAATACCCAACTTTCAAAAAGCATGTTCGACCATTTACAATTTTTATAGAACATGGAATATTTCTCGGTTGGAGATTCCTGCATCAATTCTTAGTGGCAAATCTTCATATAAAGTACCAAAACTACAATACTCGTTGTAATATTTAGGAATAAGAAGAAAGAAATCACCGTTCAAGTTCCATTTCTTTAACTTAAATAGGAAATAGGAAATAGGAATGATGTTAAATAGGAATTCGCATAAATATTCGCAGTCTATGAATGCCGCTCGATAGATGGGCTTTATGAGCAGGCAAGAAAGACGTCGTTCAAAAGCACGTTGAACTTGTAACTTATCCATTGAATGGACAGGCAATTAACGTTGAAAAAAGTTCCGACTTGATCGAGGAGCAACGTTTGGAATTAATCTGTACCAGGAGAACGAACTGTTCGTTAGTTGGAAGGCCGGAAATTCAGAAATATTTAGTCGGTAACCTTCGAGAAACGAAGAGAATTATTCGCCACCGAATCGAACACCTGTCAGTCATGGTTGCAACGTGTCCTCGATGAGATCGTGAATCGATTGCACCTCCGCTGGTTAAACAACCAATCAGACTGTTCGTGGAATTTGAAAGAGTGTCGCCAAGCGTTGTATGACTAATTGCTGCCCTCGCGAATCTGAAAACCGATCAGTTTATGACTCTTGTACTTCAATAATCGATATTTCTCTTGACTTTTGATAAATCATTCAACCGATAAACGACTAAAGTGTTCGTCGAGGATGAGATATTAACTTGCTGTTTGGATGTCCAATCTCTTCGATATACGCTACTGTTTAAAGGTGTCCGGTCGTATATGTTAAGGTTATTCGGTGTATGTGGAATTAAAGAAATGCGTGGGTAAATTGTAAGGTATTGAAAGTATATATATTGTGAATAATAAAGTACAAAATGTGAAATACAACGTAAGCCGATCCAGATCCTCTCGCTAGCAACGTTACCCTGAGACTAAAAGAACCCTGAAGCCAACGTCGCACATGTACCGCTTATGGTCTGTCCTCGACGCATTCTTTTGTCTATGCGCTATCGATGGCCTCGGCCCTTGAGAAAACCGAAGACCAGATGTACAGTTTTCTCAGAAGTGGCGATCACTTCAACAGTATATAATGAAAAAAGATTTTTCTTTCTGATCCATTTCTTGTACCCAACGAAATAATGTATAAATAGTATCATTCGGTAAACGCGGTGGCGCAAGGTCTGTGAGAATCGCGGCATTTTTGCCACGAAGGAACCGTTTCACCATTGCTCGGCTCGCGTTTTACTATCGTAGGAATTATTAAAATACCGCAGTTACAGCCATACATATTAATGAACTAGTTTCTATTCGTCACGCTTTTAATTTACAGGATCGTTACATTGTCCCGTACGTGTTTTCGTGCTTTCTATCCCTCACCGCGTTTGACATAGATTTTTCTCTTACCTTAAACGCTAGAATATTCAGCGATTGAAAAATGTAGTACTTTCTTCTGATTACTTCTTTGTAACGTCTCCCTTTAAAATTTGCAGTTTCGTTGCCCAATTCGACACGATCAACTGGACTTTGACTCACGAAAGATACGACCCACTAAGAAGCAAAAATTTGGTCGTGTAATAAGCTCGTTTATATTTCTTTGAAACAGCATTGAAAATTATTATTTTACAGAAGATCTATTTAATCAACGACGTATGTTTCTTTTTCTATTATCCTTCCCAAGCAAATCCTTTCCGATTATTCCGAGATCCCGTTGATCGATAAACGAAAAGGGTATCTCAAATTACTAACACCTTCTGCGTACTTCTAGAAAAAAATAAAACTCAATTCGTACAACGAAAAACTCCATCGTTGCGAGAACCGTCTAGCTAATTCTGCCATCTCGAAGAACAGTAAACAGACTTTCGTTGGCCGACAAGTAGACCCACACGGATTCCGAAGCACCTGGCCACCGAATCCACGTTACGTCGTTATCCGAAAATAACCCGGCCGATAAATTTATCGACACTTTAATCGCTGGAAATTTCTGCATCAAAGACGAACGAAGGGCACGAACGCCTTAAAGAGCCGTCGAATCTCCTAGACAGTCGTCGTTGACCGACGCTCCGCGCCGCTCTCAACGCTCGACCATGAAATCTTTAACCGAGAATTAACATGGTCGATCGGCTGCCGCACGTTCACTCGCAATATTCGAAATGTAAGATTGGTCTGTGCGAGCTGCGAGAAGAGGAAAGAACGAAAAGAAGAAGGAAAAGATGCGAAAAGATGGAAGAAAGATGAAGAAAAGATGCATTGCACGCGCGAATGGAAGGTGTGGACTGGAGGTGTACAGGTAAGAGCAGGTGCATCGCAAGATCTCGGTCCTCTCGTTGCTTCATCTTTCTCTCTCGTGCCACTGTCGGACAATCGATCGATCCGAGGGACATAAAATTGATCGGGTCCGGTTCGTCGATCCTGCCATTCGTCTCTCGCTCCTTTTCTGCCCAGACTTTCCTCTTGGCTGACCGATTGGAAAATTAAACATCGGTGCGCAGACCGCTGCTGCTATTCGTACCAGTTTACGCGATGACCGATTCGATGCTAGAATTTCGGTAAGTCGATTGTCTTTTCCTTTTCCCTTTCGATTTAGAGAAAGAAGAGGCACTCTTGTGGATAATTCGGTGCTTTGTGTGATACATAGCTGGAATTTCGTATTCGCCGAGTTTTGTCGCGTTTGCTTCGTTCACTGAATCGCAATGCAGTTTCTTTCTTGGTTTCAGGAATATGCAACGCTGTTTTTTGTTTTTATTCCTTGTCTTAGTTCGGTATTTTTCACTTGCTTCAGCTTCCTTTTTAACACGTTAAACATGCTAATATAACGCAGGCTAAAATTCAACAAATTTTCTGTTCGTTGCTCAAAGTGCAAAATAATCGTAGTTTACTGTTTTAGAATTTCTGTAGAATTAATCTGCCATGCAACGTGAGAGAATCTGCTTTCTTGCGATCTCTACGACACGACGCACTTTCGGTGCAACACATACATTGACCGCGTAAGGTGGAATAATTCGCAGTTGTTTTTCGGAATGTAAAGTCCGTCGATTTTCTTCTTTCTGCGTCCCCGCGACCTTCGAGAATTCGCAGTCTGCATAACGCATGCGGGCACCTTAATTGTATGTGTGTATTTTTCATTTACGATCATTAATAGTCCTTGCATTAAAAGATCTACGAGGAAAGATGCTGGTATCAAATACTCCTGAAAACTCGTCCTTTTATGTTCGCAATTCTCCCAAGTGAATTTACTAGTGTTTTCCATCGTCGGACATTTACGACTTCTTTCGATTACTTTTACCACTTTAATACTATAACGATCCTATTAGAGTGATCAAAAGGGGCCAATAAGTTCTCATAGAAACTTTATGGACTTACAGTGGTGTATTTTGGAGGATTTCAACGACTTTTTGTAAAACGTGCATTGTATTCGCAGGTGTACGCGATATTGAGCGCGAAACCTAATCAAGTAATTAAATTAAATAAAAAAAGCAGGAGATGCGTAAGGAAGGAAAGAGGGGAAAGTTTTATAAAGAGGACGTAATAGACGTAAATTTGAAATCACTTAAACAACATCAAGCATCAAAGGGCTAATTTAAACACTTGTATTTAAATCAAATAACAAACAATAGAAGATATATAAGCGAAGAACAATGGAAGAAGATGCATTTAAATTCGACGAATCACGATCACGCAGCAATCGTTTACTCTACCAGGTGTGACGGTAATTCGTCGCTTACGGAGGCTTTCATTTCATCGACGGCCGACTGGGCTTTACAGAATCGAAAATGAGGGGGCGTGAAAACGGAAACGTAATAATCGTGGAGTGACCAAGTGGTTGGGGCGTAAATCGAGTGGTACGGGGGGGCGGTGTATGATCGGGAACCGAAACGCGTTGGCCCATTTCAACCGTTGGTTCCTTGAGTATCGAACCAGCGAGAATGATCGCCACCGAAGGCAATCACACAGACGATGACGCGACTACAGCAAGCAGCTGCTTGCTTCGCGTCGATGATCACCGCCCTCGGCTTTCAGCCGTGCGTCTGTCGTGTTCTGCCGTCTTTGATTATACAGCAATCTCATTTTCAAAGAATTCCTTGCTTCTTTCGCGTAATTACGTGCGAATCGACGATCATAAGACGACAATGACCTTTTCGTTTCGCTGCAGAATTTGGAATTTTACGAGTTCCTTTGCGTAGTGGGTGAAATCTTTAAAAAATTTACACGAAGAGTAAATAAATATAGATATTACATAGGATGAATATTTAATGGTTGCTGCGTTCTTAAAGAGACGTCTTCGTACCGTTCTGCTACGTGATTACCAACTTTTGCAGACCAGATTAATTCAGCAATTTAAATGATTGCAACCAATGCTTGACGATAGATCAGCCGCATCTCGTCAATAGGAAAGAAGGCATTTTCCATCGGGATGATTGCAAATTAAAAAAACTTATAAACAGAAATTGCGAAATATTTACCGTACTGCGCCGATTTCGCACCATCTGGTTATCGATTGTTCAGGTTGTTGAAGAATTATCCGAATAGCAAAAGATTCAGAACTTATGAGGAATTGGACGATACCCTTGAACAATGTTCCTCGTCCAAGCCACAAAAATTCTAACAATTGGTATTAATAAGATCGTGGAATGATGGGAGACGCTAATTGTAGAGACTAATGGAAACTGTATCGTTGACTGAATAAATCGATTCTTACAAAAACAATACAGCGGGATATCGTAGAATGAAAATGGATTTTCCGGTCGACCATCGTTTGGTCTGTTTCATTTTATTTTATCGTTTGGAATATTTAGAAAAAATGAAAATTGCAAGTGACAAATGTTTGTATGAGGTGACAGTGTATACGAGTTTCTTCGTGACGATGTGAAAGAATTGCAACTGGCTCTTTAAATCACTATCGAACCAGCTTGTTTCCCTTTATTATTAACGATCGATTAGGGAGTATGATTTAAGAGGACCGATGAAAGGGGACGGAACTGATAATTCCGTGGTAACTGAATTATGGGTTTCCCCGTATCGCGTGCTATTTTCTCGACGCACGTAAATAAGCGTAGAAAGCGGCAGAATAGCAGAAATCGTATCGCAATTTGTGCAGTCTGGCCGTGTCTGCAATTTCGATTCGTAACCATGTAACGATCCAAGATCATTTTCCGTTCCTCTTTATCGCAATCCATCGAATCAGCGTGGAACACTTAAAATACCCGTCTGTCTGACTTTCTCTCGACATCTTCTACTGTCAACGATAGGTCAGCGGTGTTTGTAAATTCCAGCTACGCAGAAACAAACCGATTAAGATCGAGTTTAAACGTTTGCCTTTTGGAAAATTAAACGCTAATCGTATATCCAGGGCTCTCTTACGCTTCTATACTAATCGCCAGTATGCTCTATCTTGTCACGCTGCACGTTCCTGCGTACATTACTCTTTTTTCAAATAACATCGGTATTTATTGCTGTTGATAATCATAGAAAGAAAAATAATAAATAAAAAAATATTCGAGCGTAAAAACTTTAAATATTACCTTTTTGAATTACTAACGATGGTTTGGTCGATGATAAGCTGAATTTAAATGGCATTTCACGATGTTGATGTAGAGATGGATGTGCGCAAAAGCAAGAAGCGAATAACGCTCGTCCGTACGTTGGTGACACTAGCATCGGTTCATCCATTATTCACCGTTCATCCATTTACTTCATTTACCTCGTTCACTTGGTTGTATCGCCGCAAAAACCAGTAACCGGACACTCGTAACGCGCACGTCACGATTCAAGGAATGTACCGTGGAAAATAAACGCAACAACACAGAAATCCCATTCCTGAGAAAGACCCTTTCTTCTTCATTTTTTTATTTTTTTTTTTTTTTTATTGGTTTAGAAGTTATTTTTCCCTTTTGTCTTCGGTTCACAAGCGAAGTCGCGTAGAAAACAGTTGATTCTCGATTTTCAGTTATTTTAAAATATAAAATAAATTTTATTTATACTAATATATAACCGATTTAAAACAATAGAAATTTTAATAAAACACACATTTTTTGAAAGATTTACCAAACTATCAAGAACTATTTACTTATCGTCCATTGTATAACATATTGACACTAATAATAATTTAAAGGAACCAAAGTTTTCGGAAAACGGGGAAAGGTTCGGAATAAAATAAACTTTGACAATTAGTAGCCATTTGAATCGTTTATTGCTAATATAAATACCATTCTTTTACAGATCGAATCGACCCAATAACGGTCCATAATGCGCATAAAAAATATCGTCTAACCGAGTCTAATGACGGAATAATGCTACTGCGTTTGACAAGTTGTAATACGTTGAGAGGAATGGAGAAAAAGAAAAAGCGAGACAGACAGAGAAAAAGTAGAGAGAGATATAAAGAGAGAGAGAGATATAGAGAGAGAGAGAGAGAGAGAGAGAGAGAGAGAGAGAGAGAGAGAGAGAGTCAGAAGAAGAGAGACAAGAGAAAAAAGTGAAAGAACGAGGACTGCGAGGGAGAATGTTTTCTTTTTCTTTTCAACCTTCACTTCGTCGAACAATCGTTTTAACGATCATCGAAAGAAAAAGAAAATATACGATATATAATACATTTCCTTTATCGATCGCTGTACGAACATCCTCGTATTTTTATTCGTTTCAAATTTCTGGCTATATTTCGACATTTTTGTCGTGTAGATCGAACGATTCTATACACGACATTTAACTAATTATAAAATAAAATCTAAAAGCTATTTTGCGGTGCTGTTTAGACGTCTGTTCGTTTTCATGTTTCTTCGTTTTCCATTTTCGAGAAAGTGCAAAGAACTTTCTTGGCAAGTCTTCAGGTAATAATCGTGTTTTTATTCGACTTTTGTCTATTTGTATTTCCTAACGTACTTTCGTACTCCTCTTCTTTTTTTGCTTCTTCTCTTTTCGACTATCGTTTTCCCTTTACTTTAATTCTTCGTTGAATTTTCTTGTCACTTGCTTCTAATCGAGCAAGCTGAAACTTGCTTCATTAAGTACCTAATAACGAGTGGCACGATTAATTTGTACAAATTGCCTAAGAATAGCGCGCGTGTTGAAAAAATTCAAGACTAACTTTCATTTACTTTATTCGATCATTTTTCCCTTTCTTAAGAAGATACGCACGAGATTGTTAATTGTTCCTTAATGATTTATTTAAATATGGACAAGTTATCTTAATTTTATACATACTTTACACACGGCTCGAGAGTTTTATACCAGCACTTCTCGAAATCGCTTAAAATACAGGAAGGTTGCGATCGATAAAATTCCTTTATTTCTTAATTAATCGACTTCGGTTCTGAAACATCGCTTCGATACGATGAATTCAAACGTCGAATTATCGAAATCACGTGATAAAAATCCTTTCGTCGAAGACGGAAAGATCCGAGTGACTGGAATCGCTTCCGTGTTGTTCACTGTGCCAACTAATTGAATCTAACTTCACTAACGCAGGCTAATTTCATTCGCGAGCGGAGAAGGTCGCTGTGAACAAGCACTGGATGTATTTCTTTAAAAGATCTCCATTGCACTATTTGAGCGTAGGGTTCTCGCGAGTAAAGTCTATCACTGTAAATCAAGTCCAGAATCCTTAACAAAACGAAACTACATATATATGTATACTTACTATGTATATAATTTTGTGTATAAGAAAACAGCAATGACGATCGCATTCTCGCTACTGGTCACTGAACACATTTTTAGAAGTTTCTTTTAAAAATCCATCTAACCATTCGACGAAATCAGAATTGATCCGTCAAAGAATGCACAATGTCTCTATGTTTAAATAAGTAACGATCGAAGACTGCTTACTTTAAAATTAGCGTAGATGCGATTGAATCCTCGAGATTCCTTCGTAAAAGTTCAAAATTCCTTTGCATCCAAGTATCTTCCCTTTCATTTAAATTAATTAAAATGTTACTCAGAAATTAGCGAAGAAACGGTCTCGTCTTGCAAACGTTTCAGACGAACGCGATTCAATTGCTTTTTAGACAACACTTCACGAAGTTTGTCGAGTTCCCACAGTTCAGGAATCTCCTTCGAGGATCACTCTAAGGAACTCTCCCTGCGAAAGCTAGGACGAACCGCGCGGTTGTTGCTGTTGTTGTTGCGTGTAAAATCCGAATGGTCTAGATTCTGCCGTCGTCGGAGAAAACGATGCACCGGTGTTCATCGACGAAGAAGAAATGGATGAACCAGATCCCGAGGCTCGATGTGCCGAGGATTTCTGTTGATTTACACTAGCGATCGTCTGTTGGGATCTAAGAGGAACCGGAAGTGGCCGCTGGACCTTTCGACCGTGATGATGACCGGTAGTACGATATCCTTGGTGACCGGGACCCGTTGGTCTTAACCGAGGTCGTCCTGGACCACGTCGAATCGTTGGTGCTGCTCCTCTGCCTGGAAGAGAGCCCAATGTTCCTACTGATCCCAATGGACCTACCGAACTGGGACCATCGCCTTCCGTTGGACCCGAAGTTCCTTGTACCCCTATAACATCAAATAATCGTCTTTAAAACGTTACCTTTTACCTTATTCGTTTACATACGCTGCGTCTGGTAGCTGTAAAACTATTCAAAGATGTTCAATTCTTGCACACGTACGACAATTATTTAATCGACGACGTCTATTTTATTTTGTACTATTAGCTTTTGTAAATTAAGTAGCTTGTTGTTAACAAACAAAATTTATTCATACTATGATGTTTATCCGCCAGATACAAAAATCACAAAATACAAATAAATCAAACAAAGTCCCATAACTCGGTATAGATAAAAGAAGAGAGATTCAGAAGAAGATTGCCGAGGTGGAATTTCTTAAATACGAAGAGCCTCACGTTTCCAGAACTACAATCATCGGAGACCACACGTCGAATCGATGAAAGGTTATCGTACGCAAGGAACGTTCTCGATGCGCCGTAGAGAATCGATTGGAAGTTTGTTGGCGCGAAGATCAGCGGAGAAAATCGGCGTGCTGGACGCGCGATGGAGACGATAGGTCGCAAGATAACAAGCGAGATGCCTTAGAGGTACGAATTTCGCGGGAAAGAGGACGCGAAGACCACGCGGGCTCCTGCAACTTTTCACGATTATAATGGCAGATGCAGGGTACGAACGGGGCCCTCCATTTAACGTGGAGTGGTCTGACCAGTTAATCGGTTATTCACCGGTACACCGCGGCACGGTACGAAGACAAACTCGAGGATCGTGCCACGGTATCTATTCGACTGATGGTAAGCGCAGGAGCCGGCCACGAGGACGAGCACGCGGGGCCAGGAGAGGGTAGAAGAATTTAATGAGATAGCGAGAGAGAAAAATTCTGGCTAGCGGAGGAGGAGGGTGAGTGACAGGGTCGGAGGTCAGTAGCCGAGCAAGGATGTGCAAGAGGACGTTTTCTTTCTCTTTCCAGCTAGCATTTCTCTCCCTTCTTTTCTCTCTTTCTATCCTTCCTTTCCTTTCTTCCTTCTCTCTCTCTCGCTCTTTCCTTTTTCCCTTCCTTCCTTCCTTTCCTTTCGCCTATTCTTTTTCCCTTTTTCCCATTCGCACACAGGCTTCGCGCTCGTTCGAGTCGTCGACATTCCTTGGCACGTTTTCGATCCTTTCAGGAGACGCTCTTCAGCCACCTCGGCGAAAGAGAGGAAGTTGAAGTGGCCACTCGGCAACAAAAGGCTGAAGAAGGTAGGAAAAGCACGAGGGACTCGTTTTCTCATTATAGCAGGCGCGCTTTTCTAGTTTTCCGTGCGCTCGATTCTAACCAGATTTCCAAGCATCGCTTCTGCATGCAGATCCTCGAACGCGTACGCCAGTTCCTTCGGATAACAAAGAGCGTCCTAGAGGTGTACTTGGTGCTGCTGACGCGATCACAGTTTGCAGAGCGTTCAACTACTTCTAAAGCAAGTAGTATGGGGGAAATGGTAAAAGAAAAGTAAGGGCGTTGAACGTTTTCGTACAAATGTACAAGATGTTCACCGTGATTGAAGAGAAACAACCGTTTGCGATATCGTTAAGTTTGTGTGTTTGCCGCCGTCAACAGTGAATAAAAAAAATTATACACATGGTATCGTTCGAAAATGTCAAGGTGAGTTTTAATCATTTTTTAAATCAAACATTCTTTCACCATGTTGTAATTGAAGAACATTTGTTTCATCTGTAAGGAATATTTAACGCTTTCAAGACTGAGCGTTGGAAGAAAATTCGTTTATCGATTATTAATAGCAATAAATAGGTCAGGAAAAGTAGTATACACAGGAATGTTTAACGCGAAAGAATTAGTATATCAGCGTGTTGCTAAAATAAAAAACTAACTAGTTTAATATCCAGAATAAGATTGACGAATAAAAAATGAAATAAAATTTGACCAAGTGAACGAAAAACGTTGAAAACTTTTAGCAAATCCTAACTCAACGTTCACAGTCTGCCATAACAAGATCGTTCAATGAAAACTTAAAGGGAGAAACGAAGAAAGAGAGGAAAATGAAGGAAGAGCCGATGCCTAATTGGTTTAATGTTCAACCTAGTATGAAATCTGAAGGGAAGAAAGAACACCGAGGGGTCGGTTAAAATATTTTCGCATATCGAGGGTCCCGCGATTCCCGCGAGAAGCACGCGTGGGTTAGATTCGTGGCGGGAGATAGAGTTTGGTGTACGCGTACGAAGAGGAGGGTTCTCGAGAAGTTTCGAGGTAGCTGGAAGGACGAATGGAACGCGAGGATCCGCGGAATGTCGACCGTCCGGCTGGCAATATCCTTGCCCCGTCCTATCTTCCCGCATTATCCTGCCGTATCTCAGCCGTACAGCACACAGCCAAACTCTCATTCCCTGCCCCTTTTCGTCCTTTGCCATGGCGCGGCTTCTTTCGCGGTGTCTCGAGATGCTCTCTCGCCTCGAGCACCCTGCAACCGGAGAAAATTATTGCATTCTAAAGCAGAAGACAGTGAAATAGTTTTGCTGCTACCCTCCGGCTAAACGACCGTCGTTCCTGCCCAATGAGGATAATGAATCGTCAGATTCTCGTTATCGTAATGCCGACGAATGGCCTCTCAGCTAAGGGAAGGTGTCTTGATGTCCCTGAAAGAGAGAAAGAGAGAGGAAGAGAGTTTTCGGTGATTCTAAAAGGACTGGATTATCGAAACATTTCGAAATGATCCTTCGAAGTACGATACACTAGCTTGTACAAGTATTTGAACGTTGACTTTCTAAATACTTCTCGTACGAAGAACAAAAATAAACGATCAACTGGCTAAATGTTAAACGTAACTATTTTTAGCAGGATTGCCTTTCATCGATAATTGGCAAAAGTACTTTTTTCGGAAAGTTTGATAAAAACTCGGCACCGAGAGGCTCAAGAGCAATTACGTTCTACGTCTGATCACATTTCAGACAGAAAGAACAATTGGACTGAATGGCGGGTAGCTGAATCATCGCGGAAGTAGGAAGCTCGTAGCTACAGAGGTTGTCTCAACCACTCGAACTGGTTGAAATTACTTTCCGTTACATGACACGGAAATATGATGAAAGCAATGCGGACGAACAAGATGACACGGTACGGTACGGTACGGTGAGGTACGGCACGAATCTACAAAATCCAACCCTCTTAAACCCCTATTCTTGGTGCAAGCAGGACTACCTAACTCGTGGCGAAAAATTATGCAAACGATTACTCGAACGTGGAACACGCCGATGTTTGGATATTTGTAATTTAACTAACGAAATTTGATCGACTCTGGGAAACGAAGATTGAACCAGATTCAACGGAAATCGTTTGATTTCGTTACATTTGTAGATACGTTACGGAGAATAGGTTTCTTCGAGAAGTATCGTGCGAGCAGAATTTTAGAAACGCAGATGAGAAAAGAGAACGTCTCGCGGAGAAGAGAGCGCGTTATATCGCTTACTTTCATGGATGCATCGATCGATATCTTGTTATTCGCAAAATGTATCTGAAACGGAATGCTTCATCGTCTCACGATACAAAAGGACAGAAGATGATGTATTTTCATTAAAGTTCAAGCAAATCAGAAAATACAGTGTCTATCTTGCTGTGAATTTTAAATTACTACTTGTAAGATAAGGTGAAACAACCAGTGCGTGAAGACCTATAATTAGCAAATAGAGTTAATGGAATAATATTGACAGAAATGATCGATACTAACGAGACAGAATCGTCATATATCAGACTAACGAGGCACTGTTTCATTGCACGCGAGATAAAAGCGATGTTATACAAAATTATTTGCAATAAATTTTTTCCTTAGGACAAATCCAAAGATTTGTATAAAAGATATAATAACGCAATATCTATATACGTAGATGGACAATGTAAATTGAATTTGTAGAAGATATACTTTAGCTGGCAGAACTTATGCAGCTATTTGATACTAAAAAAGAATCATCGATGGAAATAATCCGCGGAAACTGGAAAGAGAAAGAAACATAAGGAAAATGAATAGAGGAGAGAATGCAACGAGGTGAAAGAAAGGGGGCAGAGTAACGAAGTGATAGTCGAAAGGGGAAGGTAGAAAAGACGGAGAGGGGTGCGAGCGAGTTCCAAAAACCTAAGAAGAACATCATCGATCGCAGCTGTCGCGTTCGCTCCGCACCTGCTATTGTCCGCTCGCCTTCCAGTCGACGACAAGTGAGAGAGGGAACGACCCCTTTCCTTTCCGTATATATAGCACGAAATAGCGTACGAGCGAGCGCGCGTGCATGAAGGTGGCGTGTACGTTGCCCGCGTAAACTTCGGTCCACGTGTCGTTGCGTGAGGGCCACCTAAGTGCGGCTCGCTTTCGTCGGGCCCTCTTCTCGCTCCTCTTTTTCTCCTTCGCTTCTATCTCTCTCTATCCTGCTTACTCGTGGAACTTTCTTTCCTCTCCTTTGTCGTTCGAAACTTGCATCTCGCACGATACAATACGTTATGCAACGATAGGATCGCGGTACCGAATTAATCTTCCAAATGGTCAACGTTCAAAATAACGTTTCTTAATAACGTAGCTTGGGATAACTTAGAATAGTTTCGAATAAATAATTAATAAAAATAATTACAGAAAATCGCTTGCATCAATTTGATTCGTGGGAACTGAAAATATGTAAATGTATCATTCAGTTATCTTCGATAAAAAATTTGCAAGGTTTACATACAAAAAAAGAATATATCTGAATGTTAGATTTAACGTTATTATACGTCTAGAAATTTCAGTCTTCCCGAGCACATTCACCCGTCAATAATCATCACGTATATACACATGCAACGTAATAACAAAAAAAGAGAAAACAAAACCAGAATAAAGAGCCCCAAGTCCATCTAAATCCGTCATCCTCGTCAATTCAAACCACACTTCATTCTTGCAAAAAAAAAAAAAAAAAAAAAAAAAAACAAGACCACTGACCAACTAACAAAAAAATCAAGATATCCCCGTCCCAGAAGACGCTACATAGTACTCGAGCGTATGAAAACTGCGGGCGAAAGAGTGAGTCACAAAGAGGGTGGATATCTCCAAGGGTAAATCGCGTACCCTTAGGAAGAGCGCCAACTGTTCGTCGCAACACTTGCGCGCACATGTAACCGCGAGGGAATTTCGGTGGATTTCACGTCAGTCAAGGGATATTCGCGGTGCCCAGGGGTGTTTTCTTTTCGCACCGAGACCAAAATCCCACGAGAACCGAACCAAGTGGTGCAGTAGATGCAAAGGGGGGCTCTGGATCTATGAAAGAGTCAGTCGGGATTAACGGTGTATCGATTTGAGGGTGCGTCACGAAAAGTCATTTGGATCAGACAAGGGGGACGTTTCGAGTCGGCCCCCGAAAGTTCTTGCTTAATCCTCTTAGCCGTATCGTCCAATACTCTACCAGAGTCAGCATGCGTTTCTCAGCGATTTAAGCTCGAGTTTCAAAGGTGAACGCTGTTGGACCGCTTGAAATCTAACTGTGTCCATAGAAAATTCTCTTCCCGAACGTATTACGCATTCTGCAGTGTACAAATAGGGATATTAGATTGTTAATCTCATTGATAATCTTCATTATTCGTGGTAACGGATTACGAGTAATGCATATTTTATATTAACGAACTCATTGCGTTACGTGCAAAGTGCATGCTTAAATATTCATTAGCAGACATTATACAATTTCGCGTATCGGCGATGAATCTACTCATTCAACTGGATTAAGTGATCTAGTCTATATTTCACTGTAGGTTCCTGTGAAAAATCCTTGGCACGAATTATTATACAGCTACTAATGCACTTTAATTTTTTAATAGGTTTTAGCCTATCATGCTATTCACCATCAACGATAATGGATACTCTTACTTTTTAAGCGACAAATCTAACAAACTAAATACTTGCCATGTTGTAGAGAGTGATCGTTAGCTGTGCCACTACTGGTCGGAGATAAAGATACCGGTGATTGAGGACTGCTTCCGACACCTTTGGACGGTGGATGAAGCAGAAGGAGGCCTCGACCCTTTCCTCCAACGGGTCCTCCTCTACGGGAACCACGAGGTCTTCCCCTCTTGCTAGTACCACGAATCGTAGGCCTCATCCGAACGCTACTTCCGCTGCTGAAAGACATGTGGTGATCGAGACGGCTGACTTTTCCAGGATCTGCAAACTGACCCGCTCGAGATTGTCGACTGTCGCCAGAAGATACTCCCACTGGACCATCCACATCGACAACCAGGCCATCGTTGCTCGTCTCGTCCTGAACGTATTAAAGTATTTCCAATTTATTAATTCTATTCATCATTTTTAACAGATCTAATGCTTCGTCGATTCTTGAACAGTACTGACACATACCTCTGATTTAACAGGACTGGTTGGTACGCTATAGTCATCCGCGTTATCGAGGATCTGTTGATGATTATTAATCTGATATGATGGAACACCACCACTGACTAGAGTACTTTCATTGGAATTAGCTTGAACAATGTCGCCGATCTTGTCACCGTTAGTATCGGACAGACAAGGCTTCTTTACATCACTCTGATAAAAAATCAGGAAAAAAATAAAGATAAAAAAGATAGAAATTAAGGAAAAATAAGAAACATTCCATTAATAATGGAAAAAATTGAGGATGAAAAAGAAAATAGCGGCACTAAGGGCGCCAGGTTTACCTTGACCGGAAGCGCGGTTAACTTCCTCTTCCGGTCTCTCTCCTTGTGGTATAAGTTCGACTCAAGTCGGGTATCCTCCGCGTGCTGCTTTCTCTCCTCGCTCCGTTGGCTGTCTGAAATATACGGACAGGCTTATATACGGGGACGTTCGTTACTTCTTTTCTTATTATTATTCGTTATTAGAGCATTAGCATAACCTAACGAGCATAATGTAATTGCATCCACGCTCTTTCCTTCCCCTATCTTCTCTTTTTCCCTTTCTCTCTATCTTATTGTGTGCCAGCTTGCGTCCCGGCACGAGAATACAACTGAAATCGCGCTTCAGCAGTGAAACTTTCATTCACCAAGATTATAGAGTTACTTGTTTTATAATATCTTTGGCTATTCATTTTACCATTCCACTTTAATAATTGTAAACATGTTGTAACAATGTAATAAATTAAATTGTAAAAAATCGCTAATAAATCGACCAACGCTCGAATAAAAATTAAATAAAGATATTCACATTTTGCTTCGATTTCCTCGTCGTCTAACAAAAGAGAAACGACTTCCTTGGGCTTCAGAGTGTCTGGTTTGAAATTTCCACCACTAATTACCATACGTTGTATCTGTAAAAATGTTAAAATTACATTTCTTTTACCATTGAAAAATGTAATCTTTCCTGAGGATGATCCTGCTGTAAATTTTCAATTTTCAGTCAAGTGTACCTCACTCTTTTCTCGAGCACGTTGTAGTATCCTTTCCTCGATAGTTCCCTTGCAAATTAATCGATAGACCGTAACCTGTTTCGTTTGACCCAGCCTATGGGCCCGATCCATAGCTTGCTGATCCACCGTAGGATTCCAGTCGCTATCGTAAAAGATTACCTGTGAAATAAGATTTATTTCTATTGCAGTTAAGTCATCATTCATGAAAAAATGTGTACAACTGCTTTCGTGGTAAAAAATACCATCTTTTAATACAAAAATTAACGATTGAAAATCAGATCATATTTATATATCATACGCGATGTACTAAATAGGGACACTTCTCCTTCCACTCGATATTCGAACCAGAGCATATGCAAATAGGCTTCGCAAAATGAATGCCTGCAGTCTATGTTCGTGCACTTTCGTACGTAACAGAATGCAGTTTCGGCAATGCAGGAGAACGACCCTGACTAAAGATTCTTATCGATTCTACCATTAATCTGTAGTATCACTTTATTTCTAATCAAGATATACGATCTACCGTCACAGTTTCTTTGGACAGAGGAGAAACTTTACAACAAGGAGTAAAATTACGCTGTAATTAAAATCACAATAGACTGTCTCATCGATGAATACGTCCTTGCATTCTTAAAGACCAATTTATTCGATTATTCTATCAGAAATTCGTAATGATATATTTTTATATATGATCTAAGAATTTCCCATAAATCTTTATCTATCATGTGTATTTGTACTTTTTTAAAATGTTTTTATGTATCACGCAAGACGACATTAGATTAGGTAGGATATCAGCCTTGTTAAATCGATGATGGCAAAGTAGAATAGTGAAAGCCAATGCATATCGTGATTAAACGTTATCTCGATAAAAAATAGAATCGCCATTTCTCACGCTATGCTCCTTCGTTTTCGATCAATTATTACAATCGTTCGTGCTATTTGTCCTGGACGTCGAAAGAAAAAACAAAAGGCGGACGCCCGACTTTGTGAAATCGTAAGGTGAATACGTACAAGGTACGAACCGATAAAGCATAGGATAAGATTACTAACCGTATCTGCTGCAGTGAGGTTTATTCCCAGACCTCCGGCTCGAGTACTCAGCAGAAAGACGAATATGTCCGCCCTGAAACACGAAACAGTCCATGTAGATCGAACAGTCGAGTACGACACGTTTTGCATGTAAATTAATTCGGTACGCTGGTGGTGCACTTAGAGGATTTCCAGTATGAAATACATAAGCTGAATATGTTTTATCGCTTTCAAGATTTCCATGATCCGATTGTAATTTTGATAATTGGAAACACAGGTGAAAGGATATTGCATTTTTCTTCTTTGCTTTTTTGAAATTCAACTCGGGTTTGAAATAGAATATGTTAACAGATAATGACATGGCTAAAATGGCATACATGGCGAGCAGCCAAAGCTGCAGCTGTCTACGAGACAGGACCGATTCGCCAATTAATTCGCGTGTTAGTTATGCGCGAGTGAACGAAGGAACGACATGCTAAGAGGCAGCGCCTTATACATGCAACATGATGCGTAGTTGATATATATTTTAAGCAGCACTAAGAAAAAATTTATTCGGTTTATTAATGATATATTACCGTTAAATTAATAGACGGCGCTCGTATCGATCAATAGATATTACAATTTTTAACCGGCATAAAATTACATGCGAAATATTTACGAATTTCCATAAAATAATCTAAAATTTTATCCAAAAATTAAGAAAGAAATATAACGGTTACCTTTTTTGAAAGTCAGCAACCATATCTCGTCGATCTGAGATTTTAGAAGAACCGTCTAATCTCATAAAAGTATGTTTCCTATGATACATGTACTCCTGCAATGAAGACGTGATATAAAATCTTGTAACGACTATTTCTTCGAAGATCCAGATTAAGTAAAAATACCTCTAATAAATCGATCATTTTTGTCATCTGAGAGTAAATAAGGACTCGATGGCCTTGTTCTTTAAGACGACGTAGAAGACTATCCAAAACAGAAAGTTTTCCAGCGTCTGTTACTAAAGTTTGCTTATCTATAACAATATTACAAATAAAAGGAATGTTGTATTAAAATACATATGAAAAATCTACTACAAATGAAAAAAAATTCTTACCCGGTACTATAATATTTGACCATCCATTTATAGGAGTACATGCAGAAATTCCACCATGCGGTTCTACAGAAAATGTTGACGTCATCTGTGTTAAACGAAAGCTCGAGTTCTCTTGTGACGTTGTAATAGAAAAAGCTCGTTCACAACCAAACCAAAGAAGTCGTTGACCAAACTTCCCACCGCATTCTTCGTGTCTTCTCCATGCGCACGCTGCGGAACTATTACTAACGTATAATTTCCGAGGACTAACTTGTACCTGAAATATTTATTAATTATATTAGATCTTCCATTGTTTTAATTTTGAATTGATTTATTGTATCAATTTAAAAACCTTAGGAAAAGTATCGCAAATAAATGGTGGAATGGTGGTCTGTTGACAATGTCGCATTATTGGTGGCCTAGGAAAATGGGGATGCTCCGGTAACAAAGTCACTTTTGAGTCTTCTTGTTCAGCTTTGGTAGAAGGGAGTATTCTCTACAAGAAATATATATATATTTATATATTATATATATATATACCTTAATTGGATTAACCCATCAAATAAATAGTATAAGAAAGAAGAGAAATAATATTGATTCTGCACCTTCAATAATTGATTAGCAACTTTTTTACTGCTACGTAAAATTCGATGAGCGACAGTCTCGGGCATTGAATGAATAACATGAGTTGTATGCGTATATACAGGTTCTCCTTCAATTATCTTTCTTGTGAATATTAAATCCTGCAATGTATTCGTTGATGAGTCGACTTTTCTAGATAAAAGGAACATCTGGTTCATAGGTATCTCCGTTCTCTCGTCAGCATTCCAATCCTCCCAGTAATGCATCATTCTTATTCTCCTCTCCATTATAGTTGCAAGACACAATCTAAGCGTAAATGATAAAATAAATATTGTAAAATGTAGTATACTATATACAGGGTGATAAAAGAAAGGTTCATTGCTTCTAGGGTAGATAATAGCGACCAAATGATGCAAAAGTGTCCTAATAAATATGGGTCAAAAAATTAATATTTTCAAAATTATAAACAATTTTTTATTTCGGTTAAAGCGACATTTTCATTTCAGGAGCTGCCATATCATGTGGAAACAAAGGGTTGTCGTTATCATTTCTTCTTTTTCTGGTTACAGAATATTTTTTAACATATTCCTCTTCCAATTCCACAAACGCTTGACATTTTCCTACCAGGGAATTGTGTACTCTTTCAAAAAATCCTAGACATGTTCTAGCTATTTCACTGGCATATTGTATTTTCCGACGTATTTCATCTATGTTATTGATTATTGAAGAGTACACTATAAGAAAATCATCCGCTTTAACCGAAACAAAAAATTGTTTATAACTTCAAAAATATTCATTTTTCGAGCCAAATTTGTTCGGACTCTTTTTCATAATTAGGAGAGTATGATCTACCTTAGACGTGATGAATCCTTTTTTTTAATTACTCCGTATTTAACATAAAGAGTTATGTACCTGAATATAATACCAACAATAAACACTTTATTCATTTCCATCGGGGACAAATTTATAAATCTACTAAAAGAAAAAGAATTTTGAGAAAAGCTTCCATTGCTATCATGAAGAGTCCGATGTATATATTCAGTAGCAAATATAAATAGCTTATTATACAACAAGTAATCTTTAGATGGCAATGAGAGGTGCCTCAATCCTTCTGTATATAATAATGCAGGCATTTCATAACATTCAGTGTGCATGAAAAATGGAGATTTTGCATCTCTACGCTCAAAGAGTTCTGGGTGATTGCAAACCTAAAATTAATGAAATAGGTATTAATATAGTGTGTGGATAACATAAAGAATATGTTAAATTTTAAATATATCAATTATTACCTTTCGGAATTGCATGACTAGATTCATAAGATTTGATGTGAAATTTTTATCATTGGATGCAGTGTCACCACCACCCACTGTATAGTGTAAGAGATCTTCTATCCTAATCTTCTTTTTCAATGCTGTCCAAAAAATACATTATGATTTTTTAATACTATAAAAAACATAAACTCCTAATATGTAAAAACATTACAACCTTACCTGAATAAAGTAATTTTTGACGAGTAGTAAGAGGACAATATACCATAACTTCAATTTTATCAGATAATTCATTCTCTACATCTTTCTTTATTCTACGTAACATGAAAGGCTTCAAAATCATATGTAATCTTGATAAATGCTCTAAATATAAAGAAAAAGTATTAGATTTGTAAAATATTATTTTACTATATCATTAAATAAGAAATATACAACAAAAATATATTACTCTCGTCAATCCCTGTTTTATTTTCCGCGTGACTCTCGATATCTTTAGAAAACCATTCGTTAAATTCATCGTGAGAATCAAATAAAGTAGGCATTATAAAATGTAACAAAGCCCATAATTCTGCCATGCTGTTTTGAATAGGTGTACCACTAAGTAACAATCTATTGCGACAACTGAATCCAAGCAATAATTTCCATCTCATACTGTAAAATAGATATTATATCATAAAAATATAAATATAAATAAATAAAATATAAAAATATAAATAAACATCTGAGTAAGCACCAACCTGCTGGTACTTTTTATAGCTTGTGCTTCATCTAGAATCATATATTGCCATTTTATTCTATTAAAGTACTTATAATCAGTAATAACTAATTGATAACTCGTTATCACTACATGAAATGAAGCTTCTTTCGTATGTAGATCTTTAGTATCCCAAAACTGTCTTAGTATTTTACGCTCTTGTGGATTGCCCCAATAAGGAACTACTTTAAACATTGGGACAAATCGTGCCATTTCTTGCTGCCAATTATGCAACGTCGAAGCCGGTGATATGATTAAAAATGGTCCCCATACAGCTACCAAAAAGTAAGTCCATTATATTATAATAAACAGTTTTAGATATATTTGAGGTACACAGATTCAAGTATTTATTAAGTAACTTACAATATTTTTCAGCGACATGACACAAAAATGCTATGGATTGTACAGTTTTCCCTAAACCCATTTCATCTGCCAAAATTCCACTAATACCCTGAAGAAAATGTCAAGAATATTTACATAAATACATTTCTGATATTGCATTATATATTACAAGAATTTAATACATGCACCAACCTGATCATACAAATTAGCTAACCAATTCATTCCTTTCAGTTGATAACCTTTAAGGTTTCCTTTAAAAATCGAAGGTTGTGGATGTTCTAAATTTTCGGGTGTATCGCTAAGACGTAGTTCCTGAGATGCGGTTGCCGTATCGAACTGTTTCGCCCGAGCTTTTTCATTGTCAAATGCTTCTGTAGCATTCTTTTTTGCTTTTTGTTTCATAGCTTCACTGTTTGTACATACATCAAATCATGCCAATATATAACATATATTTGTTTACCAGTATGTATAAAAAAAATAACAAATTTACCTATCGTAATCATCAATTCCAACAAGTCTTGGATTCTTTTCTTCGTCTAATTGATTTAAAATCCGCAGTTGCTCTTCAGGAGAAGCTTTCCCCAATTTTCGAGACATAAAATGTGCATAAAGTTCAGTTTGTGTAATAAGAAAATTTAACTTCCTTTGTTGTCGTTTCGCCTAAATTGTGAAGTAAGATAAATAAAGTGTATTTGCGTTTTACATCATAAGTAAAACATATTATATAAATATAACCAGTATTAATCACCTCAATAAGCTCTACATCCATTTTTCGCTGTTCTTCAGCTTCCTTCTCTAATCTCCTTCTTGTTTCACGTTCTACTCGGTCATAACGTTTCCAGTAAGATTGCATTTCTCTTGTGAGGCGTTTAGCTCTCCATATAGTTTCTTTCATATTCTTTTGAGACTGTAAAATGTAAAAAAATAAATTAATGTTTAAAAAAATGATTTTGCATAAAAACAAATAACAATGAACATAGTAATACACACTTGCATAGCTTTTTGCCTCCAATATTTCATACAATGCTGTGCTACTTTTTTACAACTAATTAATATTTCCTTATGATTATTGGTTTTTGCTCTTTGTACTTTTCCCAGTTCTTTTTTGGACATCATTACCCAAATCTTTCTTCTTCTCATAGCCATTACTTCTGGACTTTTATTGTTATGCTTTTTTCTGCCACGCTGGCGTGGTTGATGACGCATTATTGCTTCCAATTCAGCTTCATCCAATTCTTCTTCCCTAGGAATTGTACGATCCCATTCATCATCTGGATAATCACCTTCCTAAAATATTTATAACAGCATTTTATTTCTGAAATACATTGTATCAATTTTTATTCTACGTACAGGATAATCTTCCAATGATCTATGGCGCGGTAATTTTTCCTTTTTTATTTTCATAACTTTCTTTTCTGGTTTCTTCTCTTTTTTCTTTCTATTTCCAACTATTAATTTTTGATGTTCTAAGAACCTATCGTAATTGGATAATAATCCAGCACTATAATATTGGTATTGAATATTCTGAAAACAAAAATTTCATATTATTAACAATTCCATATGTATATTTTACTGATCTTAATTTAAGCTTCAATTTCACCTCCGGTTTTTGGTAAAAACGTGCTTGGTATTTTTTTCTAAGTATGTGAAACTTTAACATTTCTTGAAAATCTTCTTCCGTAATGGGGCTATCTGTATCAGATCCTGAAGCTGAGCTATCTGATGAGTCACTTAACAAAATATCCTGCAACCAACGACGTTCTTCTCCCACACTTGACATGTTATATAGCCTCAGTTTATTAATTCTTTCCTCTGTAAAATTAATAGTTATGAAATTATTGTACAAAGTGTAGAATGATCATTTATAAAATACTAAAAAAATCTACAAACCTTCTTTTCGAATCAGAACATTATCGAGATAATTATCTGATCCTTCAGAAGATTCTGATGATACAGATTTGTCATCCTCACTGTAAATATCAACAAAGTAACAATTTTTTATAAGATTCCTTATAATTCTTACTTCATAAAATATAAAAAAGAAGCTACCTAGTAGGATCTTGAAACAATTCATTAATTTGCCTTAAAAAGGGCTGTACATTAAGACTACGCTCCAATCTTTGCAGATGCAAAGGAGCAGCCATTTCCGCTTCCAACTTCATTGTGTTTGCTCTATCTGTCATTACCAGTTTGTATAAAATTCAACAACCTACAATAATGAAAGCATATCGTCAGTAATAGATATTGGAGTTTCTTATTAGTATAAAAGAATCAATCTCTATCGTATCTTTTATGACATATCATATTCAGTAAATCTAATAGTAAAAAGAACTATTCAAAATTGCAAGCTTCATTTAATGAATCACTCAATGAGATTTATTTAAAATATTAGTATTAGTGAACCCGTTGTCAAGGAAACAAATATTTTATCTGTAATAGTACGAACCTAATATGACCCTGTGGTTATTTGACATTTCATAAAATATATTAAATGATTTTGGTGATACATGTTATATAGACGACAGGAAATTTTCTTTTTACGTAATTCGTACGCAGCATGTAGCAAAATAAAAACATCTATCTTGCGTTTTGTATTAGTAAAGCATATAGGATTTTGCTGCTTACTGCATTGCCACAATGCTAGATTGTTTATTTGGTGTTTCCTGTAACGGGCAATACATGTTCAAGGCATGTAACCGCCGTATGGAATTGTGTGTAACCAATTACATTATATAAGGTGAATGACACGATGAATCGAGCTGGTGCGGTTATAATTTCGCGAAATTATTCGATAGTTTTGGATCACCTTCGGTTTGGTTAGAAGTAGCCTCACTTATTTAGCACGTAAGATAGGGTCGACCGCGAGGAAATGATTCCCTTTGTTCACATCGAAATTGGGTGTATCAGACGGAGGGAAATACATAGTAGAAAGAAGCCTAGAGAACGCAGACATTTGGCGTGCCATAAAACCAGGGCAGGGATAGGGCATATTGTTGGCCACCATTTTTGTTTTCAGTAGGTGGCGCCAGCTTAACCAACGTATAGGAGAACCATAGCTCTGTCCATAGCTTTACCAACGTTTATTGCCGCAACCTAATAATTTTATTGTTTATTTAAATTTAAAATCATGCATTTTGTTGTATCTTATAATATTTTATACATGTTATTTCAATGTCTTAATGCAATTTGCTGTCAAAAATTTCTTTTATTGTATACCATCGGCTTAAAAGAAATTATAACGATAAACAATTGTAATTTAATTTTATGATAAAATAAAATTTCATTTGTATTTGATTTTATAATATTTGAATTGTATCAAAGAAAATAAATATTTTTTTCATAGTATTCTGTATTAAAATATACAAAACTTACTTCAAAAATAACATTACATATTTAGACATTGTTGTCATCTAATATGATCTTTTGAATATCGCGCTCTATATTGCTGCGTATGCTACCCCGAATACAAATTGTATTTAGGATGTATTTATATCGGTCCGCCAGTCTGATAAAAATTATTATCAGCTATACATATATTACGATACTAAGTAAAAATGGGATACAATGAATAAATATAAACTTTATTGTTTTAAACGTAGTAAATGCGTAACTTATCTATAAATAAATTTTTTGTTTAGGCGGGGATAGTGAATTATAATAAAACATATTAAGAAATATAATTTTATGTTATATATTAAAAGTAAAATTATTATCCTAGATAATAATCTTATATTATTGCTTAGAATTCGTAAAATTTATTTAAAATTATGCCGAACTTCTGCTACTAGGCGTCTGTTGTCGAGGCTTGACAAGCCAGCGACTTTGTTCTTCACTGTGTGAACCCCGTTCTGTTTCCGTTATTGCAGCGAGCCATTTTACTTCAGACGCCGATCATTACTTCTTCTAGTAATTTGAGTGGTGTCGTGTCGTGAAAGCAGATTTCGGCAAACAAAGCAACCTATTTTTACGTATATTCAGGTAAGTTTGTAAATATATATTTCCTTATAATACTAAATATGCATTAAAAAAGTGATTTGTTTTCAAATACTTTGTTTTATGGATGGAACGGCCGCGTTTCATGATAAGTACCCTCGACATATCACATCATGATGGTTTAACGATAATTCATCGATGATACAGATTTTCCAATTGCATTTCTTATAATTAAAAAAAATTCATTTATTGTATTATTTGTTTATTTTTAAATTGTATATTAATGACGTGGCAGAAGCGCTCTGAATGCTACGTCATATGGATGCTCGCTCACAAGACCTTCTAGAATTAATTACAATGGATATTCGCACGTCGCAATTAATCGTTTTCCTTAGATAGCTATTATATATATAGTCTAGATATTATGTATATTGTTCCATAAATTCCATCTTAGCGTTATCGTTAATTCGCACATCATACTGATAATTTTCGAGAGGTTTCCACAACTAAAAAAATAATGTTTCGCAATAGATATAATTATTTTATATAATCGTAACATGTTTTTATAAATACAGTTATCACATTTTTATCCGCATATAATCGTGTAAATTACGTAGCAGAAAAGGAGGACGATAAGCAATCACACGACCGCCATTTTATGAAACGAGTGCCCACTAAAAACATGGTTTGTCGCTGGAGTTTGAAATATATATTACACTTTTTATATTAAGTCACATTTACTATATTTACTTAAACATGAATAAAAATGCAAGTTAAAATTTGGACAAAAGGAAAAGGATTGTAGAGCTCTTTTACTCTTAGAAAGTGTGGTAGGTGAAGGAGGGAAAATAATTCAACCCGTGTATCATGTATTAGTACATTATATGTATTGATACGTTGTCGTAAAGTACAGTCAAAATCTCGCAATAAAAGTAGAAAACTATCTTTTTAACACCACGAATGAGTATACTCTATAAGCTTATATCGTAGCCTAAAAGTCAGTGCTCAGATGGTAAATGTTTATGCAGCATATTGAAAATTAAGTTTCACAAATTGAAAATTGTTTTACATATTTGCCATTCCTAATTGTTTGTTTACAACATCAGACGAGTTCGGTACGTATAGTAAAATTTTCAGCTTTGCATTGTTTCTCCTATTCAGAATAATTAATTGAAAATACCGAACACGGCTAATGTTCAATACTTGTGTAAACTTTTTGGCTGAGTAAGCATGAAGATGAATACCGTAGTGATATTAAATCATATTTTATCTCAATGTGCAAATTATTAAAACACTTTTTATTTAGTTATACATAGACAAAGAATGTTTTATGTTATCCACAAGTGCATGAGATGTGCTTAATATAGTTGTAATTATTCACTCTTGTTTCTTTGCTTGAAAATAAATAAGCTTAATATTCAGTAAGTTGTCATTTTTAGATTGTTATATATCACTTAGTCTTATTAAATTCATTACATTATGCAACTATAGATATTAATGCTTCTCAGAATTTTTTTTAACATGCAATAAATCATATGGCTTTGAAATTATATATTTGTTACATATTTGTATATAATTTATAGCATGTAACCCAATGTGAATTATATTTATACTCAACTTATGTATAAACATGAGTATTGAAGTATAAGTTTTGCTTTATTTATTAATGAATTTTTATTTGTATATTAACTTAATATATGTGTGAAGTTTTACATGTTTTGTTAAAAACGACCCTGTGTGATTGTTATAAAAGAATGTATGCTGAAGTACTATATTTATCGACTACATGGAATGTTAGGTTTGGAAGCAAATTTTATAGTTTTGTATTACAATAGCACCTCTATATTGCACTTGTGACCTATTGCCGTCAGTTTAATAGGCACAAATTTAAGTGGTAAAGCTTTCTTTGACATAAATTTTTAAAGTTTCGACAGAAGTATAAAGTAAACTCACCAATGTCAATTTTATTAAGTTGCATTGCCATTCTCAGCCAGAATATTGGAAATTAACGTAACAGTTCTTATGTTGTCATGCGACTAAATGGCAGGTTCTTAAAGTAGCCTGTTATGTATGGTGTTTTTATATTTTCCTTTAAGAATGAGCACCCGAGTATTCGTTGGCGGATTAACATACCGGGTGAGAGAGCGCGACCTTGAGAAGTTCTTCCGGAAATATGGTAGAATCAAGGAGGTCGCTATGAAGAATGGATTTGCCTTTGTGGTAAGTCTAATGTGGTTCAATTGTTTTTTTACAGTATGGTAGGGACAAGGGTCTATGTCGGTGGGCTTCCATACGGCACCAGGGAAAGAGACCTTGAGAGATTTTTCAGAGGCTACGGTCGATTCCGTGATGTACTCATCAAGAACGGTTACGGCTTTGTTGTAAGTACCTAAATCAAATTTTATACACATACCCAACACTTTACTCTACTCAATTTGGTCTTGTTATTTAGTAATAAAAAGTGTAGAAACCGCTTCTACACTTTTTTGTTGCTTCATAGAAAAATTGTGAATTATTTTATTATTTCATCTGTGACCAATATGTGTAGAGGGTAAAGTGTTTTACTTAAAAAATAACTTGAACTCGTGAGTTGATCTGACCTACCTTGAGCCCTGAACACATTGGTACTGTGGCTGCTTAATGGAACTGTGTGCTGGTTTTCATCGATTAATCTACAAAATGTTTGTAAGTTACGTATTATCAAAGGGGAATCGTGTTACTTATATCAAATATTTAATTACTATTTAATTTTGTGACAAAATACCAATTACAAAATAAAAAGCCATAAAATTACGAAATTAAACAATTTCTTAAAAATTTTGCATTACTAAATCAAAATTATTTAAATTATTAAATTATTAATTGAATCTTCTCCCTGTATAGATTATTACTCCACTTTGTTAGTATGCACTGGTGGAATATTCCTGAATATTAATAACTGCAGGTTCATATATGTGTGTTACACACTAGCTGTACTTTATGAATTAATAAGGTGTATTGAATAACACGAATAATACAATATAATACTGCATGTAAAAATTGGAACTGACAAGTTTCCCTCTTATTGTGATTTGTAATAAATCTATTTTGTTTACAGGAGTTTGATGACTATAGGGATGCCGATGATGCAGTCTATGAGCTCAATGGAAAGGAGCTTCTAGGAGAAAGGTAATACATATTACATATTTGTTATACATATTTTACACATACAAATATATTAGAAGTATGAAGAATGGTGTAGGTAGCATGTTTTGCATGATTAGTTTGTTCACCATTAAGTTTTGTTTTATACATTCACATTTACATATTAAAACTTGTAATTTTCAATTGCACAGTTTACAAAATATTATGATTATTGGAAATTACAAGAGTTCAATTTTTTTACTTTTTTTTTTATTACAATTTTTTAAATTACTGATCATCTTTTTGCCATTTATTTATTATTATATTATAAACATATATTAAAAATGTAACATTAACCTGTTTAATTATAATATTAAAAACTTTAATTTAACGGACATATATTATTTAAGCATTTTTTTAAAGATTTGGAGATGAAAATAACTTTGTTAATGTTATGTAAAATAGGTAGGATTATACATGAGAAGCAATAGCATTGATATTTATTTTACTTTAATAACCTTTTATGCATTATTGGATAATAGTTTCGTTCTAGAAGTTTCCTAGTTATTTGCGATTAGAGGCAAAGTAGAATTCTTGGCTATAAGGGAAAAGAGTTTAATATTAAATATCTTTGTATGTAAAAAAAAAGTCGATATTATTTTTGGGAATAAAGCGTTTGCAAATTGAAAATCGTAAATAATTGCGCTTTTAAAGTCGTATTTTACTTTCGTTTATGTTCAAGTTTTTAGATATTTTTAATGTTTTTTAAAGTATTTTGAATTCTATCCTATTGATATCCGTAATAATCTGCTGTTGCTTCTGTATAATTGCAACATATATAAAAAAAATTTTTTTTTTTTTTTTGGTTATTATCTTTAAGTTTAACAAAACGGCGTCTGTCCTCCAAATTATTGATTGGGTTTGTTCTGCAATAAAAGTGCATCTTACTTAAATAGCCGATATGACTTGCCGCCATTTTGAACTACTTCCATCAATTCCCCGATATATGTGTTAAAGAGACTATATTGATATACTTTATAACGAATGCCTCAGAATTTTACATAATGTATATTGCTTCTTTGACAAAAATTGTTTAACAAACAAAACGAGAGAAAAATAGAAATATGTATCTTTCGTAATGCGTTTTCATAATTCTCTGGTGATCATGAACAATTTTTTTTTTCTAATTCCTCGAAGTGATAAAAAAACGAAGCTAAGAGAGGTGTAAAAGAAAAGAATGAATACAAAGTGATCCCAGTTAATTATGAGAAAGCCTTGAGCAATTTTATACGAATGTATAACTTAGATTAATGAATAAGTTGCGAATTATAAGTGGACAGCAACTAGAAAAATTAGAGAGGGGATGAAGAGACAAATACGATGATGAGGGGACAGCGCCTCAATGGCTGGACTTTGTAGATAAAGAACGAGGCGGATGATATTTGAACGGATTTCGAGAGCAGGCTGAGGAATGGAAAAGAAAATGGAAAGAAGGATGGAGGGAAGGAAGCAGCTTTAGAGTAAGAATTAGTCGAGGACTTAGGCGGGGTTTTGTTGGGTGTGTTTCAGAGTGGCGGTGGAGATAGCACGGGGTGTTTCAGGGAGGCGAGGCGACCGTGGCTACGGACGCTCACGCTCCTGGAGAGACAAGTAAGCATATCCAATGTGTCTTGTTACAGAATTACTGTAGAGAGGGCCAGGGGGACACCTAGGGGTAGTGACCAGTGGCGCTATGGTGACTCCCGTGGTGGTTATGGGGACTCGAGGCGATCTGCGTAAGACACGCTATCCTTTTTTTTATTTTATCAGAGCGATCATTATCCCCTCCTCCCCTGCAGGCAATTAAATTGAGATATGCAAAATCTTGAATAAATTTTTTCGAGTTAACTTCGATACATTTTTTTGATATTTGAATAAAATAGAAGAAAATGTTCTCTTTGAATGTACATTAAATTCGATTGTATGTAATGAAAAATGATTTTACATATCGTCCATACAGGGAAGAACGTAACCTTGGATATGATAAGCTCTAAAATAGAAAGAGAGAGAGAGAGAAAGAGTATGAAAGAAAGTGTGAAAGAGAACGAAAGAGAACGAGTGAATGTTGTAAAGCTTGCCAATTTGCATACGATGAAAGTTCGTCTAGGCACCGGCGAATTCTAATTAGTTTGAATTGGTTGTCTTGGATTTGACTGCTCTCCCGAGTACGTCGAATTAATGGAAGTCTTAAAAAACTCTCACCAGCTGAGAAATCTAACACGTAATAGTATATTATAATGCCTAGTGAATACCCTCCCAGACATTATGTTTATTACTGGTAGATGAGAGAGGTGGATCGATGTAATTGGCGACTAATAGATGTGTGGTATTGTGTTTGTTACAGCCGAGACGATATGCGGCACGACAGGTACGCTATTGCTGCATTTTGAGTAGATTTGATTCGATTGGAACAGGTGATTGATTGTGTGCCTGAGCAATGAGTGCAGATCTGTAGTTATTTGCTGAAGGTTTAACCAACGATCCGTTATTTCTGTTCACATGACATCCCTTTTTGCAGAGATAGTGTGAACAGAAACACGAGGACTGCATCTAGCTACAAGCAATCATTGCCCAGGTACATACATCCAATGTTACGCTCTAACGATACATCTTATAATTTCTTCTTCTAAATAATTACAATATTGAATATTACAAATCAAGTTTTACGTTTCCATTCTTAGAGTTTCGCTATTGTTACGTATAAAGTCAGGTCCAAGACAAACCTGCTTCTATTGAAATAATACAAAGTAGATAATATCCGTATTTTTCCCTTTGTAGATATGGACCACCAACACGCACCGAATACCGGCTCACTGTGGAGAATCTCTCGAGTCGCGTTAGCTGGCAGGTAAGTAATATCTGTAACCTTGGCTTCGCACTTACAATACGTCCGATAGCTTTTTCGTGAGTTTGATTGCTACTCGAGGTTTCCAGAATGATTACGATATGCGAATATTCTATCGAAAATGTGCGCGTGTAACCGATCCCTATATATTTTCTCGCTAGCGTTCGATCGTTCCGCATTTCGTGTTTTCCCCGAGTTGAACCAAACTTACACGCGCGGCATTTTTAGCATTAATGTTTTTATTCGATTTTTCTTTCGTCATTTTTAAGTTTGTTTATGCATATCTGAAACTCTAATCCGAGTTTACAAAAAAAGATGTAGATTTTGATCAAGTAAGTCTATGGCATATTTTCGAAACAAAATTTTTTATCCTAATTACTTTCGCTCGATGGTGAGCAGAAGTACGGAAAACGTACGGAAAAAGAGAAAGTACCAGACGAAAGGTGCAGAAACATAGAGAGGGATGAATATGGAAAATACACGACCCCCCTGATTAAAAAGAACAGGCATGTGAATCATTTGAATATCACGTATAACGTGTGTTGTACATTGATTCTTGAGTAAACGTAAAAATGACACTGAGAAATCGGATCGTGCTACTTTGTGCGTACTATTTGGAAGAAGAGTTGTGTACGTTTTGAAGACGTCGAGCAAATGAACAGTGGAGAGGAAGACACCAGATAGACCAATCGGAAGGGCAATCTTGGGAAAACAATGGGAAATGCGAACTATGTGGGAAATACCAGGACGCACTCCATTTTTAGAAATCTCTGATCTTTAAAAAAGAGATGTATATACGTATACATCTGTGTACACAAAACTCTAAATATCCATGCCAACGAATTAAAAAAAAAAGAGACAGAAATAGAGATCCTTTGTGTGCATGTGGACCAAGTCTTACTTGATCAATATACATTGCATAGATATATAAACATATATATCCTCTAATCGTACTTTTCGGATGATTGGTTGTCTTTTGATGAAAAAAAAGTATACTTATCTATGAATTTCTCTCGCTCAATCAATTCTTCGACGTTCCTTTTTCAATTTATTATTTCATTTACGTTCGGCCAACAGTTGAGAAAAACAATAAAATTGATGTTCTTTCCGAAGAGCCATGTCCTCTTCGCCGAGGAGGGGCGACCGGTAGGGCCAATAGACTGATGATGTGCGATGATAAAGATGACGATGCACGCGATGGGCCCGCCTTAAGGTCAAGTGGCACCAGGTTGGTTTCTGAGGTGTCCCGGGTGAGAGAGATAGCCGCGTGGCACTGGGTACACCTACTACCTACCACCTTCTACTACTTGCGCAGTGATACGTGGTGAAACCCAGTGATGAGATAGGTTCTTACGTATCTGCGATCTTCTCATCGTGATCGCTGGGAGAGAAAAACGTCGTCTGCCTTCTACGATCATCAATGACTCTGACCTGTATCTTTGCCTGGATGTGTTACAACAACAATCACCACCACTATTTTACTCTCAATATATTTCCATACTTCCTTCCCATCATTACCATTGTTACCACATATTCTCTCTCTGTTACATCCTTTGTGAAACATTTCGTCATCATCATCATCACTCTTTGATCCTTCTGCATTACATTTATACTCTTGACATCTTATTATTCAACCTTATTATTGACCCTTTACATTACTCTTCATGATGAACAACTCACAATATAACTACTACCACTACTGTTACTACTACTATCACCACCACCATCATTACTACCACTACTACTACTACTACTTATTACTACTACTATTACTATCACTACTACTACTACTACTATCACTATCACATTTGTTACTACACCACGACTGTTACTGCTACTGGTACGTCACCAACCTAGCCATCTAGTAAGTCAGGCAGCGGCCACCCATGAGGGCATACACGGGCCGAAACCCGAACCATCCGCGACTACGCCACACAGATCCGTTCGACCCAACCAAGCGCCGTTGTGTCTGGCCTTTCTCTCTGTCCGTAAGCAAGGTGGTGCCTGGGCCCAAGGTAAATGCGTCACCTTAACCGAGTGTACTCTTTAGATATATACATTATATCTATTATATATCTTATATACACTTACACACTTTTGTAACTTGTTATCTTATTTATTGATATCTTTTTAAGATATATATTATATATCTATTAACTGTGCACCATAGTTCAGGTGTTTTATATGTGTGTGTATATATACACATCCTATATCAATATAGATCTCTACTGAGAATGTTCAGCGAGCTTGGAGCCGTGCACACGCAATAAAAAAACCAATACCGGAAATAGGGAATCAGATTAACAAATTACCTCTATGATATATATTAGATATATCATATATATATTTATATATATATATATATATTAAGTGTGCTCGAAATTAGGCATCCGTTCGTTTAATAACTATATATGTAGTAGTTGGTTTATTTTTCTGTACTTTGTGTATATATTCGTTGGTCATTATAAATCATGATTTTCAAATAACTCAGCGTTTACGTTTTTCATGAAACGGACGCTTTTTACGTGTCTTTTGAATGAGAACAAAAAAAACAACTTTTCTTTATGCAAGGCAATTTATTTCTTTTCGTAAAATTTAGTTTTCTTCTCTCTTTTGGGTTTGTGTATAAAACATACAAAGGAGACATTTCAGTCATCAAGCGTCGTTGCAGATTATCCATTAAAGGAAAACAATTTGGTGTATCGACATGATTCCTATTGTTACGCTTTACTATGCACACAGGATACAAGAACAATATTTAGGATTTTTTAACGCATCGGATAAGAATTTGTTTTGAAAAACTGACCTATCATGCATGATTCCGAAGAAACATCAAGATTGAAAGACAAGAGTTACCTACACGCACGCACCTAACAAGAGAGAGAAAGAGAGAGTCCACGACATTAAGCCGTACCTGGTTCCCACAAATACAAGAAACAGTCTCAACCATGAACGTATACAGTGGATACCAAACAGAGATTTTTTCCTCGTTATGGACGATGAATCATGAAGAACAGATAAGAACCATCCACTCGCATCATTAAATCATAGAAGACATAATAGGAAAAGAATATTACATCAAGAGGAATATACAGTTTCCAAAAGGGAGATACTCGATGAATATCATAGCAAATAAATGATTTCTCCTCTACGTTGGTTATTCTTAAAGGAAAATAATTGGAAAATGTTCTTACTTTCAGCATCGGTCCAATTTCTTTGGATTTTTCGAATTCCATTTTCCAGTTATGGTGTGATAGACAATATAAAGTATATGTTCCTCATTCTGTATACACGAATTACATTTATTTTTGTCATCTTTGAAATACAGGTTTTGCAATGTGGGAGACATTCTAAAAGAAACCGAATATTTTTTCAACGTATTCTGAACCATATTCGTCTTTCATTGTTCACCGTTTGATTTCACAGGCAACTGTCTTCTCTCTGCCTTATGCAGTTCCATCTTTTCAACGATCCATATAGTTTTTGATCGAACCTACCGTTTGCGATTTCTTTCTGATTTAAATAAATGATAGAAAAATTGACTTTTTAGAAACTTCTTTGTATGCAGCATGATTTTGGTGGAGTTTTATTGTGAGCTGCTCTGCAGAAATTATATATTCGATGATATATTTGTTTGAGTAAAAAAATAGTATTTTCGTTAATTACTGAAAGATGCCTTTCACAGTATGTATTATTTTTCTGCAGGGTGGAGGTTTTCTATAAAACAAATGACTATACTTGTTTTAAAGATTGAATTGCATAAAAAGAAAGGTTGCATCAACCGCAGATACTAAATTCGAGCACATGCTTTCAACATATATTCTCCACACTGAAGATTATGGACAGACAGGAGATATAACATGGTTTTTTTCAATAAGGATAGAGTTTTTGGTATATACTTCAGGACAAGGAGGATTACTATATTTAATATGTGATAGGAGAAGTATAGTGGACAAAAGTGCACAGGACACATTTTAACTTATGCGTAATCTTTAGTATAGGAACACAAAACTTAGTCTTATTCATACGTGAATATTAACCGTATCTCATTATAATTTAATGTAAGACACATTTTTTTATCATTGTAATATACTAATTCATCTTCTTGTGTGATGCTCAGGATTTGAAGGATTATATGAGACAAGCTGGTGAAGTGACATATGCAGATGCACACAAACAGCGCAGGAATGAAGGGTAAGTTACATTTTCATTTACAATTATTTCGTTATATTGATGTAGTTTGATCAATGGCATAATTTAATGTTACAGGGTTGTAGAGTTTGCAACATATTCTGACTTGAAGAACGCTATCGATAAATTGGACGATACAGAACTAAATGGACGTAGAATCAGACTTATTGAAGATAAAAGACGTGGGCGTCGCTCAAGATCCTCAAGTTCGAGATCAAGATCGCGGTCACGATCTCGATCTCGTCGCCGATCCCGCTCCCGCTCAAGGTATTATCGTCGTTCTCGATCCCGATCAAGGTACTGTCGGGGGGCGGCAATGTCTCCATCATTTTTTACTTTAATACTAACCATACCTGTAGCAGCATACTAAATTCTAATTTTGATTACTTCGAAATCTACTGCATACTTCTTGTTTAAATTTTCAAATTATTTTACACCTTTTAATGTTTAATCATATGTTAGATATGTTCACTTCTCGCGCATAATACAAGAACATTCATCTAGAATAACTTAAAACAATTGCAACTGATATGATGACAGTTATTAAAGTAACTAGATCAATTTTGTGTATAGTATATTTTAAACATATTGCAATGATATATATTTTAATTGTATCAGGAGTCGTCGCAGTTCTCGCAGTCGTAGCCGTCGCAGCAGTCGTTCCAAATCAAGGGCACATACTAAATCAAAATCGAAGTCCAAATCCAAATCTCCTGAACGTAGCCGAACCCGATCTAAATCCAAGTGAGTATTTGTTCTTCTGTATTTGTGTTATGTCACTTCTAATTTTGTGATGTAAAGTTTATTTATTTGCTTTCTTTCTTGCGCAATTATCAATAATCGAATGTTATGTAAATATCTCCTACGTTTCACATGTATTTCACTTTCATTCTTTGGCATTGTGTTTGGGCTGATTTTTTTTTTAAGAAACCTCTTATGGCATTTTTTATGTTTATACGAAAGAGAAAAACAGTTTTTTATACTTTTAATTATATCTCCCTGCATCCTCTTCATTTGAACTATAATTTTGCAGATCAAGAGACCGCTCAAAGTCGAAATCTAAGTCAAAGTCCAAATCCAGATCTCGTTCTAGGTCCAAGGCTGAGAGGTCAAAGTCCAGGTCGCAGTCCAAATCCAAAGCCAAGTCTCCCTCGAAGTGAGTTCAATTGATATAATTAGCGCAAGAAAAGCAAATCTATCGTCATTTTTTTAATCTAGCTCTTCTTCCAGAGATAGATCTAGTCGCGAAAGATCAAGAGGCGACAGATCGAGATCTCGATCAGGCAGCAAACATAGCAAAAGCCGTAGCCGTTCTCGGTCACCAATGAATGGCGACAAATCACCAGAAAGTAATAAGCAGAAAGCTGATTAAAGAAAACGTGAAATAAGAAAAGGAGGAACATTTATTGTGAAAGGAAAAAATCCGGGAGAAGGAATTTTGTCCTCTTTTGTTTTCTTTTTTTTTTTTTGTCTATGATTAAATGCATTCAAGAAGCCAATTTTTCATGTCTTTGTTTTTAAGAAATCGTCGGTTTTTTTTATGACATTATTACTACTACTTGTAATTAACATATACATCGTTTTAAAGATAAAATTTCGTAGATCTTGTAAAATTTGGAACAGCGACACAAAAAGGAATTATAGTTAACAATCGGCTTAATTATAATTAAATGATTGTACATCATTTACTTAATTGAACCAAACTGTACATTGGTTACACATAATTTTAACTGTACACTCGTCATCTTTGAAGAAACACCAGACGCATTTAGAGAATTAAGATTTCTTCATACGTACCTTAAACGAATTCTACACATTTTTTGATGTATCGCCGTGTATCAAGGAATTTCCTGTAATGGCTTTTTGTATATATTCCTAACGATCACATTACTTCGCAAGACAAAAATGTGATGTGTATTAAAATTAGTGGTAAGAGGTATCTTATTATCAATAAAATTTCACGCTGTATTTGTTTTTTCACTACTTATTGTTTCGACCTTTTATATTTTTAAGCAGTTTTTAATATTTTATGTTTCTGCAAATTACATAATATAAGTTTATCGTATTGTTTTAAAATTAAGAGTAATTAGGCTATTTCGAGAGTTTACAGTGGATATTAGTCGATCTTAAATAACTATGACAAGATATAATTTATTAGCCAGATACAATTAAATATTAACCCTTTCAGTGCTAAAAACAGATATATCGTTGCGTATGTGATGTTGATTTACTAATTACTTGGCGAGAGAACTTTATCATAAAATGAATTTATGGAACATTATAAATGGTTGAATTTCTCTGCAAAAGTCCTATGTGAGATGTTCCATAAATTGAAAAAGTTGTTTATGGGTTTAACTTTTTGTAATATTCCGCGATGATTGATACCGAGATTGTGTATACACTGTTATAAGATAAAAATTCGATACGGGAGATTTGCTTGAGACCGTAATCACAGATTTTAGATAACACTGCTTAGAATAAAATATTTCCTTATGTTTCGTAAAATAATCTTGCATCAACAGAGCGAGAATAACATTTTTGATAGGCTTGTGCGAAGATCACGCACAATTTGCAATCTGTACAATAAAGGTTTACACGACGTATACATTAGTAATCATGAATGTCAAGTAAATTATTTACGTTAGTAATAAGAAAATATTACACATTTTCAATAGCCGGATAACTTTAAATGTTTGTAATAATATTAGGATGTTATTTCAGTAACGTTGTACTAGCTACACGAATCACTTATTTAATCCATGGCGCTTGTTGCACATCATTTAGTTTTCTGTTTTTAGAAATTTTTTTACGAACAATTGAGAATGCAATAATCATGCTTTGTACTACATGTTCTATATCAAACTATAATCAAATGATCATTCTTCTTTGCAAATACTGTTTATAAAAGAAAACTGACTTCTCCATTTTTCTTAATGATTTTGAATAAATACTATTGGTATGATTTATAATAAATATTGAAATACAATGGGCGTTAATTTATTCTCCCTTTATTTCGTAATATATTTCTTGTTGAATTCTCCAAGTATCATTTTTATCTTTTTTATCATTTCTTTCTCAAACCTTATCAAATTACATCAAATTGGTTCGGTATTCTTCGCTTAGGTACAATTCTTTCGGTTGACACTAAAAGGGTTAATGAAGAATAATACAATACCTACATAATGACATGAAATGAATGGGATATTATATTATACTAATTATTGATCTGTATAAATATTACCTAAAATTCGAGATGAAATTTAGAAATTTTACATTTAACTTCTTAGAACCATAATCAATAGTAAATATGAGCTTTTGTTGTATGTGTAAAGATGAGATTTATTATATGCATCACTTTTTATTTTTTAGATTGCATTTTCTATTTATATTACTTGTTCGTATAATTTAAGCTACTATTAAAGCCAAATGCAATAAGACGGTATAAAAAGTATCAAAGCCAACTCAGTGTTGCTATAAATATTACCGTCGATTGTCTGACATCCTGTCAATTTGTCAATGAAACCAAGGCACCTTCTTTTTTGCAGTATACGTTTTTGTTGCCAGTCTGGCAATCGGACCAAACCTTAATATCTTATAAATAGGATACAATAAAGTCCATGTTGTCGAATGTCTGAACGCCAAGATTCTACATGTCAAAAATATGAATTACCAAAATCATTGCAAGGTACAGAGGATGCCGAGTTCGTCTGGAACATGATAACCGAAAGATTTCCAAATGCGGCACCGCTTTTATGCGAAATGGAGACGGTTATCGATCGAGCCGAAGATCTTCTTCGGCAATTACGAGCACCTTGTCGTGAAATTGGTAGATGGCGATTATTTATATAAGATTTCATTCATTTTCTTTTAATTATCCATGAGTTCTAGTATTAAAAAAGATCTCTCACTTTACTATTCGATAGAAACATCTACCTCTTTCTTTACACAAGATTCAGAAGACTCAACTGTAATGTTTTCCGCTAGGGGATCGGTAATCACTGAAAATGACGTAGGTATCAGAAATCCAATATTACAAATTGATCTTTACGATTAAATATACATGTACCATAGACTATAGAAGAAAGTGATGCAATAAGTAAGAACGTGGCCGAGATACAAGTTTCAGAAAGCAGTATCGACGAACGAGAAGTTAACTTAATTGATGAAACTCAAAATTTGGTTACTAAAGAACAAGATATAGGAAACCAATCTAGTGACTCGCTGATGACGAATAGTTCTACCGCGCAGAAGTTTTCAAGCGATGAATCTGCTTCTCTTAACGTTGAAACAAGTTTGCATAGTCTCATTTATTGATAAGATTAAAACGATACTCTGTAATAATCGAAGGTCTATCTGAAAAAAAGGACTATAAGACAAAATGAATTATGTAAATTGCATTGGAAGTTTTAGTTCCTGTCTTCGATCATTATTATTTGAATCGATAACTATTGGACTGTGGATATTTATCGAAATTTATATTTTTATGAACGTAATTTGAGAAATGAAATCTACATAGGAAATTATCTTATTTGCTAAACACTATAATAAATACTATACTTTAGATACTTCGTATATTTTTGCACAATGATTAACATAGCTCTTATATATCTATCAAATAAATAAAAGTTTTATAATAATTCGATTACTTGACTAGGAAATACATCTCGATTTCTATCCGATAGACTTATACATCCTCTTTTTAGAAAATTATTCAATTGATTACTGATTATTATTTTCACGTAGATACCACTAAATTGATGAAAGAGACGTGTAGTTTAGAGGAGTGGGGTAAAATAACAGATGATGCTATGCGAAACGACGCTGGTATTAATAATCGTTATAAAACTATTTCTTTCGTACCACTAAGTCGACTTTTGTTCTTCCAGCCGAGGTGCAATCCGTTAAAAAAACGATTAACATGTTCGAGAAACGAGCCAATTTCGAAGAAACTAAAATGGAAAGCCACAGCATAAAAAGTAATTTTATCATACATTTCCAATTTAGTCTTAAGTAAAAAATTATACAATATAATTAGATTTCTAAGATCAAACGTTTTATAGAACACGAGGATTCTTGTATTACACTGCACCGCCAAGAAACATGTGCCGACGTTGGTGACTCCGTTATGGAAATTGGCTCTCATCGAACCGCAAGTAAAAAATTTATCGTCGAAAAAGACGATGCGATAAATCTTTCGATTCAAGTAAACGACAATTGTCTTTGTTTTCTCATATGTACAATTTATTATACAATATTTTTACACAATTTATTGGAATTTAAATCAATTTAAAATCAATTAAAGGGTAGTGGCGACGACAGTTCACCGAAAATTGTTAGTCAAAGAACGCCATTAAACATCTTAGAGGCATATGCAAAACGTTGCAAAATACCAGTTGAATATGAATACACAAGCGACTGTTTACATCGTCACAAATCGAACGTCTATGTAATACGTGGAAATCTCGCTGGATTTGCTGGTAATATCTTACGTAAATATTTAAGGAATTCATTGGACGCGTCAAAATTGAAAAATTGCTTCATGTAACTTTACACGTTTGGCTCCGCTTTCGCCGCAAACTATTTTTCTTAAATAGAGCAAATCTTTTTTTACAAATTAGATAATAACAATAAATATCGTTGCGTAAAAATTTCAATATTGAGTTCATTCAAAGCATCTTATATGAATTAACAGCAACATCTAGAGGTTTGACCGAAGAATCAACAAAGAACGACTTAGCCGCGAAAATTTTACAAATGATTGCGAACCAGGAGATGAAGGACGAGAAGCTCGGTGCTCTCGTGGATCTTACACAGGAAGAGTACGTACAAACCTAGTTCACAACCATTGACCCTTTACTTATCAATGTTAGATGATCATAATTAACAAGTTAAATGTTATCTACAGACTGTTGGAAATAATTAACCTAGGCACGGACGGTCTGAGAGAAACAGCTCAAAGAAAGTTATATCAACTTTGTCTTAAAAAAGGAGTAGCAGTTCCAAAGTACTGTGTGGAAAAAATGAAAACTTATCAGGGTTTGACTTATGTCGCTACCTGCTCTGCGTTAGGCTATATCAGCGAAGGTTTAGTCTAGAAATTTGGATAACAATTTTTTCCAATTCGTCTTTCTTTCCTGCATCTAGCTTATCCTTCTCTAAATAAATACAGGTCGTGGTGTGAGAGAGTGTGTGGCAAAGAAAGCAGCCGCTGACGAGTTGTATCGTCAATATTGCGAGGATCAGAAAGCAGAGTCGAAGGTAAGCTTGTTTAGCTTTTTTTTTTTTTAAATCGTTTATTTTGCCAAGATTTGCTTTTTTTAGATACATTTTTGAAATTCGCAATAAGCAATGAATTTGAGTAAAGTGTGTTAGGCAAAAGTACCGATACGCGACGGTACGACGTAGCCATGCTATATTATGTGTCGTGGTTTTACGGTTTTTGTGTTTATTTTTGTTTTTTGGATTCAAGCCGCAGGGGAGCGGAGCTTTTGCGTATTCTTGTTTGTGTTGTATTTTTGTCCTGAAACTTGGCCGCAAAACAGGACTCTTCGGTGGTTTACTTTTGTGCGCTGTAGGATTTTTTGGGGGGTGGCGGGATGAGAAGGAAGGGGAGGGGGATGTTAAATTGGATTATTTACAATGTTTACAGTATTTACAAGGTTACAGTATTTACATATTTACAGTACTTACACCTAGGTTACACGGTGGCAGAATTGGTTTTTGTCGAATTGGTGGTTTTCACTTATATTTTATTATGAGTTTGGTATCCACCAATATTTTTCTGTGTTTTTTCTGTGTTTGTCTTTAGTGTCTTTTAGGGGGAGGGCCATGTTGTACCTCCACCTGGTGTCTGCGGTCTGTCCGTTTAAGTTTTCCTCGTAGAGTATTGTCTTTATCCCTATTTTTCTTTTTATGTGGAAAATTATCGATAATATTATTTTGGTCTTGGAGGTAATTTTTTTCGTCTAGGTATAGGAACGCTTCTGGGGGGATGTAGCCTGTTGTCATTGTATTTTTGTAATATAATTCATTTGGGTAGTAAGCTTGCTTAGTCTTATAATTCTAGTGACCTTTATTTATTATATTACATTTTCTACCTGTAGTTCTCTTTTCTTTCAATTTGTGCTTTACAATTTGTGTAACTTTATTACTAAATAACACGTGGATGGTTACCCCTAGCGGGATACCATCTTCCAGTTTGTCTATTTTATTTTATATTAGCGAGGTCAGTAGGATGTTTCTTTCTTAGTCTTCTCCTTATATGGGTTTTGCTAGTTTCAGCAACCAGCTGATTTCGATGTGTTGCCATCCTTATTTGTAGTTCATCGGTATTTCGACAACGATTTTTCCACGATACTATAATATAATCTATATAATCTCATATAATATCCGAGGAAAGTCTTGGAATATATTTGAAGTCGTATTTCTTACATGGATAAGTATTCATTTATGGTATCTTAGCAACGATCCAAGGCAGCTTGCCAGTTTTTCTGAAAGACCAGTAGTCGTACAGCAGTTTTCCGATGATCAAAAGTATCAGAAATGCTAGGATAATATTTAAAATGTCCAAGGGATGAATTATAGGATCTTCGTCCGAGGAAACGCAAATTTCAGTGCGCCTCAGGTCTTTTATCTTTGAAAAAGATATACGAATCGTTTAAATTAAATGTTTAAATATTGTCCAACGAGAAACGTGGTAAAAATGATCAAATAACTTACAATTCTATCGGAAATGTCATCCCCGTTGGAAGACGAACATCTGACATCGTTAATGTCTTTTATTAAATTCGTATACCTAATGAGGAGCTCCTGCAAATGAATTAAACTTCAATGTTTTCAAAGTCCTTGGAACTTGGCATTTAATTGAAAATTTCTGATTTCTTTATGTTATATCGATCTACTATGATGATTCAAATTTCACCTGGAAGCCTGGTGTAAAAAGACAGTCGCATCTCCATGGATTTTCTCCAAGATACAAACTTACTGCGTTTCCATTGTGTAGTAACACGTTTTGCAGGGCATACGTAGGCAACTGAAATAATAACAGAAAACTTTGATTATTTATATTGTATTAAATTTACCGGTTCCAATCAAATGCAAGTCTTGTAATATCTTTGTTCCAGTAACGTGTCTTCGATCGACAAGAATATAATACAAACATCTGTTAATTTGTTTCCACGAAGACTAAGCAATCGAAAGCGATCCACCCAACTAGATCCCTCCAATTGAACAATCGATTCGATCATATTATCGTTCAGATATAAGTCCTCTACTCCTTTATACACAGGATTCGTCGTGAGTGGCCTCAAATCCTGTATCTACAATTAAAATTCTATTTTTTAAGAAGCATTCAGCCGATCTATATTATTGCCAATATTGTTGTCGATATTTAGGATTTCCAATATTATCGTACGTAAAAGATCAACCTCCAGTTTATCAGTACAACAATAATATTGACAATAATATTGACAATAATATTGACAAATAATATTGATCGTCTGAATGCTCCTCTAGTTATTAACGAGCTCTTAATATTAAGCATCTTGAAGAATAGTATTTAAAATGTTGCAACTTTGTTTCCAGATAAATGAAGAGTAGTGGTATTGGCGGGTAAGAAACTTGGCATCTCGGTTAATCCACGATGACTACAGTTCACCGAAACAAAGGCCGTCAGTTGCTTCTGAATATGTTTCCCTCCGTTACCAAATACGTATACTAATTCACACTCGCATACGGTCTTTGTACATTCCTCTTTCAACGTCTGAAATAGTAAATTTATTAAGTTCAAAAGGTTTGCATAGATTAACGTTGCTTCTTATGAATAAACTGTAATATAAAATTGATTACAATAATTATTTCCACAACTGGAATCAGTGACCTGCCATCATAAGGAACTGTGCAACGTAAATGTTCTTTATCAGCGATTTTGTGGCCCAACGAACCCTTTTCTTTGTTTAGAATCCACTTCGTATCCTCCGTACATTTCAAAGGATTGCCTTTTTCCAAATAAATTCTGTTTATAAATTAAATTCATACAAAAATTTCATTAATCATTTTTTTCTTCTTACCAGAAAGATAAATGTAACGTAACGACGAGATGTTGAAAGTTTCAACATCGATTTCTGGAAAGCTATTGTTTCGAAAATCCAGGCTCCTTAAGTTCGAAAGATTGACGAACGTATTTTCTGGAAGTATTTTTAATTTAGTTCCAGTGATTTCCAATTTCTGAAGAAAAATATCACTTTTGTAACGACAAGAGAAATACTCGATTAAATATTATGAAACAACAAAACACACGAACCTCGATCGATCGAGACTCGTTTGGGAAGGATGACGCTAATTTAGTCAAATTTCCTTCTCTGATTGTTAGCTTTTTCAAAGAAGAAAATCCCTGTAGAACATTCTGAGGATCGAAGGTCGTCAGGGGCCAATAGCAAAGCACCAATATTCGCACGTTCTCATCTCTAAACAGTCGTACTTAAATGCTTTTCTCTCCGTATCACAGTTATTTAAATACTCATTAGTAAGTAACGAAGCATTGGCGATAATCACCCAGTCTTCCATTTATCCTCGAGGCCATGAAAACAAACCAAACGGTGATCCTTAAAATTGCATTCGGTGCTCGTGTTCGAGTTTGTTCGACGTAGATCGCAAGTTTCTTCGTTCGTGTTCGCCAACGAGAGTTGCGGATTCATCGAGAAGAACGTTATCCTATTTCGATCATGCGTTAATCAATAATTGGTATATATCGTAAAATAATGAAAAAAAAAGAAAACATCGACGGACAATACGAAAGATGTTTTATTAAATTATTTCGATATATCTGTCGGCTGTAACATTTTTCGGTCACGTAAGTTTCGAATATTGTATTGAAATAGTGTCGGAATATTATCTAATCTTCCGCAGCTTAATTCCTCTTCAAACACGGAAGCACGTATACGCCATAATTTAACAGACGCAAATAATAATAATTCTGCGTTACTTATCTAATCGTCATTGTTTCAATTTCTTCTCGATTCGAACATTTTGAGACGATCGATCAGCACGAGTAATAGTTTTTACGCTTGAAATCGAGTTCCGAAAGATTTTGCAGACGCGCAACAGAAAATTGACCTTCTTCCTGTCCGCAGCGGTATCCGCGTTTGCTTAACCGCCAGTATAACATTTGCTTGACCAATTTTGAATTTTGTGCGATCAGCCGTTTTATCATGAAAGAAAGTATAATTCTAATAAAAACTGTGATCGCGCTACTTTGAAAACTAAAATTTAATATAGGAGGACCAAAAGCGCGTAATAGATTATTTAATGGATTGGTTGATGATAATAGAAAGCTATAAAAATGAAAAATCTTTACTTACAAAAAAACGTAACTTAACGTTTTCCACATTTTAAATGATCGTTTAAGCAGATGTTGCCCTTAAGAAAAATGGAGCGTTTAGTCGGAACTGAACAAGAACGTTATAAATATTTTATCAAGAATTTTCCATCGATTCGTTAATCGTAAGTGTACACAGGAAATAAAGAACCATATTCGAATGATGCACAAGTGTCGACCGTGGCCTGGTGATGTTAATGAGAGAATCGAAGCTGATCCTCTTCTGTCGGATGAATAACTAAGACGATGCGAGGGTTTAACTACGAGAGAACATATTGCAAGATTCGAGCGCAGACGCAAACATTCGATTTACACAGTGCGCCAATGCACATTGTGATAATTAGATCTTTTAGAATGGAAGAAACAATGATCTGCAATCGTTTACTCGAATATTATGGCTAAATGGTTATACACGTGTTACGTATTTATGTATGTTAAGAAGAAAAAATATTGGTTGGATTTCGTAATACTTACATATTGAATTATGTAAAAACTTTCTACAAATTCTCTAATTATAACGTGTATTAGCACTGTTAGATTTTTGGTATAATATCGTATAATTCACGACTTACATTAAAATTTAAATTGAATTCGTCGTGTTTCCTTTAGAAAAAGCTAGATTTGAGTAAAAGGAAAAAAATTAACGACCTTTATCTCGTTAGTTTAAAACCTTTTAACGTTTTATCAGTGGAGCACATCCTGTTTGAAATGAGCGGGTAAATTGACGAGATACTTTCATCGTCATATTATTCTGATATTCAGGATAAAATTCTCTTTATTTTTTTCTACCATAAATTGAACATCGCGGTAAGAATAATATTTGATATTGAGCAGCTTGTTTTTAGATCATATTATGCTATGATAAAGGATAAAATTTAATAGAAAATTCACTGGAGCTATTTATAATCCAGAACCTCTTTTCTACCTATGTTATCTCAATACGAAGAACGAAATTTGATAACCAATTTATCACGCTTACAGAGGCGCCACCTAGCGTTCAAAGACCTCCATTTCTCTTATGTTATCCCAATATAAGAAGTAACTTTTGAGGGAAAATTCAGTTTAACTATAAAATCGTATCTTACTTATAACCTCTAATAGCAGTATGCGATCCTAGTAATACAAGTAGAATTTGAGTCGAGTTTCGTAATTATTTTATTTTGAACGGATATATGATATGAAAGCATGTATGTATATATAAGTATAAGCAGAGACGGCACGAAACGGAGTAATAAACACGACAAAATTACTGAAATTTAATAATTCTATTTAGTACGGAGATACGATCGATAAACAGAGAATGTTTTATTAATATGATTATTTCATATCCGTATAAATACAAAATGTATTACGATAATATACATTGGAAAGATATTTCATTCAAAAAGATTACTAGGAATATTTTTCGACGTTTATCACTTAATTGCTATATACAACAAAATAATGTAACAACCTAATAATTTTTTGGATATTCGTGCCTTTTTATCGATTTAATTTGTATATGTACATGCGTGTAACGCTTTGCTTTTTGATTAAGATAAAAGATGAAACGTAAGAAGTTTGATGAAACAAAATAAAAAAGCATAAAGCGAAGAACAAATGACTTAAAAATAAATTACGCTACTTTAATCATATATACAAAGTCGAGTATTATGATAAGGACTTACATTTTTCTTGCAAGTATGTATATACTTAATTTCTTTATTTTTAATATTTTTGTTTTTCTTAAAGCTATGATTAAACAATTTGAATAGTTTACAATGTTCGATTTTAAAGATATTGTTCTCTATTAATAATATTTAGAAATTATGCAAAGAGGATAAATATATTAATTCTAAAAATAAATATATTATTTAACATTTATGAGTTAGTGAGAATTTTTTTATTAATAATAACTAAAAACGCATATATATAATTAAAATTAATCAGCCAACCAACGAATTGGACAAATGTACATGTACTTTGATTGGTTTAGCTCTGCAAGATTTGTCCAAAACACGTGTTCTCTTTTACCAGCAGAGGTCCCCGTGTAACAGATGCTGTGTTTGCGAAAAAGAATTCATAGTGAGACCCGAACAACACCGAGGACGGTTGCAAATCCATAGGTTTTCTGAACACGCACCCTAATAGAATCGCTTTCACCCTTGTGTAACTAAGTATTTGATGAAATTTCGGCGCAGAAAGTGCCCAGAATTCAAAGTTGTGGATTGCTATCGATAAGCGTAGTGGTAATTTTACAATTCGTGTTGGCGCACCACGTCTCGATTATATTTCGCGCCGAAATACGTTACGCTAATATAACGTAAAATTGTTACAGATTAATGTCAGGCATTGCGATTGCTAGGCTCGCCGAAGAGCGAAAAGCATGGAGGAAAGATCATCCTTTTGTAAGATATCCTTCTGATATATTATTTTTAACAACTGCAATCATTAATGTGTATGCTCCTTCTGGACAGTCTGAACATTGAATTATTCATTTAAACAAAATCGCGTTAGTAAATAAACATCTCTTCATAATATTACTTGTTCATGAACAACTGTTTGTTATCGAGGTTGAAAATCGTTTTCGATAAAGTAGTTCAACAGTTAAAAATCCTAACCTTACATACAGAAACGCGTGCGTTATTCCGGACGTATATAGTATACATGTAAATGTGTTGTGGATAAACATCAATCTTTTTGTATGTAATGTGTATTGAGACATGATTTAACTTTTGTATAGGGATTTGTAGCACGACCTGTTAAAAATCAAGATGGGACACTTAACTTGATGAATTGGGAATGTGCAATACCGGGGAAAAAATCTGTGAGTTGTAACACATAGTATCGCGGTTAACATTCATTTTCATGATATTATTTGAACATTTAATTTCGTAGACACCATGGGAGGGTGGATTGTACAAATTACGCATGATCTTCAAGGATGACTATCCTTCTAGTCCACCAAAATGTAAATTTGAACCTCCTTTATTTCACCCAAATGTCTACCCTTCTGGAACAGTATGTTTGTCTCTCCTGGATGAAGAAAAAGATTGGAGGCCTGCTATTACGATTAAACAAATTCTCCTTGGTATACAAGATTTATTAAATGAACCAAATGTCAAAGATCCAGCTCAAGCAGAAGCATATACAATATATTGGTATTATATTTATTTTATATGACGTAAGATTTGCGTGTATATGAAATTATTATGGGAAATGTGAAGTAATTTCTTTTTTATTACAGTCAAAATCGCTTGGAGTATGAAAAACGTGTAAGAGCTCAAGCGAGAGCAATGGCTCCACAGGAATAAAACATTATATTAAGTCTCATTAAATTCAAATATTCCAACTACATAAAGAGGTTATCATATATCTATAACATATTCTAATAATCTACATCTCTTATCTTTTTTATAAGTAACACTAGCATACGATGTAGTTAATTTACAATTATCTGCATTTTTTCTTGTGACAAAATTCCTATATGTTCTCATGTACTCTATAGACAGTACTAATTAAGATATAGACAAATAACATACTATCCTACACTGGAAGGATTTTACATATTGTCACGATAAATTTTTTGTTACCACTTATTTATAAAATCTGGATGGAAGAAGCATTTTTTTTATGTAAAAAATTTAATTCATAAGGATTAATGACAATTATATTCGTAAGTCTAAAAATTTTGTATGAGATATGTTATGTAAAGGAATGAAACAAACGCGACGCAAATTAGAAATATCCGTTCATTCTGCAGGTCATAAGCTGTCAGTATCTCTTTAAAAAAAAAAAAAAATGAATTTAAAGTCTTGTAAGGATTGTACAAATCTTAAGAAATAAAGTATTCCAATTAATTCAAATTTTGTTGTTTTTAAACAAAAGTAATCTTAACTTTACAAAAAATCCAATACAATTACATATTCGGTTGTATAAATATGATAATTCGATGTTTGGATGACTTGACTCCGATCAGATTGTTGCTTTTATCTAAGGATAATTTTGTGGTGGGAGGGAAATTAATCTCATTCGACATTCGGTATACTGAAGAGGATCATCGCCAATCAACGTTCCATATTACATTTCGTTTCACAGTATGATTATCGATCGTCGTATTTGTATTATTTCCTTCCACGAAGAACATTAATTTCTATTCATAGTGCTTAAAAAATTGTCAAGTGTGAATAAATAACTCGATCAGTCAATTTTCTTTAAAAATAGTGTATTCAAATTTAATTCAAATCTTTTTTGCTATTCATATAATTGAATCATGACTACAATTAAGAAATCTATACGAAAATTAAACACTGGAATTATCACAACATGTATCGTAGGTTTTGCTGTTTCTTACTATGCATATTACGTGGAATTAGCAAAGGAAGAAGATGATTTGTACGAAGCAGTGTGCGATATTAGCGAGCATGTTAGTTGCACCAAAGCATTTTCATCCGAGTAAGTATAGGTTGTTTAGTTTTAAAACATGTATTATACAATTTTGTTGATATAAAACTCATGCAATTTTGTGTACGAAGAAAATCTAGAAAACGTGTCCTCAATGTAATTCGTGTTTTAATTGATGCAACTATTTTTTAAGATTATAAATAAACGAATCTATTTAACTTCAAATTTTTGGTACTTCATAAATCGATATATTTTATAACTGTAAATGCATGCACTGTACATTGTTTTTATATGTTTATTTATCGGATAGTGTTCTACATAGAAATCAGCCTTCTTTATTCTTGCGCATGCGTTCATATCGAATTTTAAATTAACCTTCTTATGATACGCAATGAAGATAATTTTTTAAGAAACATTAATACTTTCTTGTCTATATTTTTCAACTTAAAAATACTTGGTGAATTATCATTCATTTTTAAAGAGCTGTATATAGCTAATAACTAATTGATTTTATTACAGATATGGGAAAGGTTTTGGAATAATTCCAGAAACATCTCTTTTATATGCGCCAAATTCTATATATGGATTAACATTTTATCTTTTGGTCGCAATACTAAGTACGTATCGTATTTGCGATTCGATAAATTTTTATCCATCGTAATAATGTCATAACCTTGGGCGGAAAAAATATCGTTTTTCGTTTTCTAACAACATTTTAATAAATTTTTTAGGTATATCAAATAAGTATGTTACATCAGCCCTTGTCGTAACATTAGGAATCTGCGCGAACCTTGGTACGCTTTACTTGGCTTACATTTTGTACAAATTAAGCAATATTTGTGTAGTTTGTGTTAGTCTGTATGTCGTAAATGCTATTCTTTTAATACTTGCTGTTAAAAAGCAGCGAAAACTATATCGAAATAATGGCACAAATAAGAAGAAAAAATCGAAATAAATATGAATCTTTAAAAATCTAATTTTACTAAAATCTTCCGAATTTTGTTGCAAAGTCGTTAAGAATGGATTAATCATGATATCAATACATAGGTATTATTTACTTAATGTCTATATCCTGTGATTTATTAAAAACTTTTCACATTGTATCGAAGGAATCTGTATGTACTACTTAATACATTTCATTTGATGATTGTGGAATAAATGCTATAAATGCAACAAATCTGGACAATTGTGATTTCACCTTGTATCAATATAATATAGTAATAAAATATGCCGAAATTGAACGTGACATTCAATCACATATTCTTAAACATGAATCGCTATCGCTATCTCATTCTCCTCCTCTACCAACCTGATATGTAATCTTGGATTGTAATTGAATACGTAAGTGAAAAAAGTTAAATAAATCTCGCATGAACTGTGCTGTAATAAGAATCTGTCTGAAAATATTAGAAGAAAACACGCTCTCGTTGATTCATACAAAACGTGTCTATCTCTCACGATATACATGGACAATATTAATATCACTATACTACACTTTACACTATACAAAAAAAAAAAATCTTAAACAATCATATATGATAATTAATAATCGCATAATAGATTCCACTTCAATTATATCGAAGAAAGCAGTTCGTTATAAAATTATTAAAAAGTTCCCAACTGAACAACTTAAATCGACTTAATGAAAATTATTCAATACTCGTGTCTGCTGCTTTTCAACAAATCCCTGTTGCTACGACTGATACTGGCCAAAATGCCGGGACTCTTCAACGGAGGCGTCTCGTCCAATCTATTTAATTGCAAGTTAGATGTGTACGGTATTTTGGGGGGTGCCGTGTCAGTGCCGTTTCTATCAGCTTCGACGTTAAAGCTCTTGCTACGTGACAACGACGATCTGTAGCTTCGTTCGGGCTTAGCCGGCGGTTGAACGTTGGTCGGTACCGCCACCTTTGGCGACGTAACCGTGTTCTTGATGGAGATATTGATCATGCTTCCGTACTGACGCGACTGGTTCGCCGATGACGGAACGATGGCGTGTGACGTTCCCAATTTGATCGCATTAGAAACCGGTTGCTGGCGTCTTGCTAAAGTCTGCGACCGTACGTATTGTCCTCCTGTATGCAGGTTCCTCGGCAAGGTTTGAGTGCTCCTAAAATGTTCCTCTCGCTCGTGATCGTTGACTAGCCGACTGGTTGACTTGCTAAACCTGCCAAGTGAACTGGATGCGACGCTGAAACGCGTCGATTCGACAATTGACTGTGGAGCAATCGTTCTCCGAGATGGCTGACGAGCCCATACGAAACTACATAGCGGCATAGAGACATGCTCCCTTTCATGCAGCCTTCACCCAGCATCCGAAGCGATCGACGTTTCGTCGCGAAATATCTTACTTATACGTCTATTCTATTCTATATACATACGTAATTGAACAAGCAATGAAGCACACCGTTCTACGGATTCGATTACGTAAATCTGTATCAGCTTACTGAAGTGTCTTTCGACGCTCATACGATTACGCCTTTCTTTCGCAGCCAGGCAATACGATACCGCTGCTCTTACTTTTAACGATTAACTTGCAGACATAGCTAACCCATATATGCAACGATTAGCCGTTTTATTTTAGCCGTTTATTCTTTCTTTCTTATAACTTAGTTTAGTTACCTGTACTCGGTTTCAGCGGTAGCTCTACCACGTGGTTTCCCAGATTTTCTCCCATCTCGATATCCTTTTTCACGGCCGTAGATGCTTCCTCCGAAGGGATCCTCTCCGAGGTAATACCTGTGCAATGGTGGCGTTGATTCGCTGCGTTGCCATTGTTCTTGAACCACTTGGGCGCTAGTTTTCGCTGTTTTCGAGATCTTATTCGAATTATTGTTCATGGTAGCATGATTCCTAGGTGGTCTTTCAGGAGGCTTTTCCTCGGTGTCCCTTTCGTTTATCAGAGGAATGTTTTTGTCGATCACATTGTACTGCATGTAGGTCGGCCCATTGTCGTCAGTCTGAGTCAATTGAGAAATAGAGCTGCTATTAGACCGTTTATTCTTCCTTTCGCTGCTAGCAGAGCGCAATTTTCCTACTAGTTTCCTGAAAGACTCGCCGATCTTATATTTCGAATGTCCCGAACCTTGAACATTTAAAATGTATATAAATATCATCGTCTTGAAAGAGAACTTTCATTTCAAATGCCTTTAATACTTACTTTTCGCGGGACGAGCAGGAGTCGAAGTCGAAAATTCAGTTGATTTTTTACTATCGCGTAAATTCAATTCTGGCATGGGTGACGTCGATCGAGATCTCGACGTTGATTTCTTCCAATTATCTCGCTCCACTGCCTGCTCTTGGACATTTCGATTGCGACTTTCCCAGGTTCTTTGTACGACGTGAACTGGGCTGGTAGTACGACCTGGTATCGGGTCGTTTGAACCGGTCTTTTCCTCGGACCTCGTTATCCACTAAAATTAACAATATCCTTATAATATATTGCAACTGAATATAATCGGTACACAAACAAAAGATATGTAGCGGCACTCGACGATAAACTTTCCAACGGTTTCTGTACCGTGGCTCGTTACACAAAGAGCTGTTCTTCGAATAAGATAATGCCAGATGTCGATACATTTTCACGGAATATTTTCAGCTAGCCTAAGGACTTGCAATAAATCTTAGGATTTATTTAGTCAAGGTTCTCCAAAGTGACAAACAAACAGTCTTTCTCTTAGCAGTCCCTAGACCTATCGCCTCCTACGGAAAGTACGAGAAATCTATTTTTCTCACGTAGGATGCTAGCGATTTCCTTTCAAAGGCAGGTAGCATCCTTTTCCAACCACCACAACGCAAGAATTAGCCAACTAATAACGGCGCCCATTTCCCTCACTTTCCGAACTGAGGCTTTCCTTAACGCTGACGGAAGTCAGCGGTCGTTACATATCGGTCCGAAGCAATCATACACCGTTCATAGTAATTGTTCAGAATTCCTCGGCGTCTCAGGCAATCATCGTCCGAACTCAGCGCGAATCAAAAACGCATCGACCAGAAGTCGAACTCGTAATCGCGAACCGCTAATTTAATAATCGCGAGTCCTACGCTAAGTGTACGCTTTGAATATATTATAATAAATTTCTTTTGTTAAGTATACTCGAGTGTTTCTTCCTCTCATTATCACGATCCATCACCTCAAATTGGTGACCCCGATGTGATCGACAGCAAAATACCACCACTCGACACTGTTTTTTTGTGTGTTTATTTATGCCAAGATAGTTTTTTATGCATTGAATGTAATTCATTTAAACTATGAATTAGCATAAGGTGTGTTAGGCAAAGGTACCGATACGCGACGGTACGACGTAGCCATGCTATATTGTTTTTTTTTTTTTTTATTTTATTTTGGTTATTTTACAATTTGTCCTTGTGGACATTTGATAAAGTGTTATAACTTGTTGGTGAAGAAAAAAAAAAAAATAAAAAAAAAATAAATATAGCATGTGGGTGGCTACCCCCAGCGAGGTGCCAGCTTCGTTTTTTCTAAGTTATATCTTTTATGTTGCTATAATGTGTGTCGTAGTTTTTACAGTTTTTTGTGTTTTTTTATTCTTGTGTTTTTGGATTTAAACCGCTGGGGAAAACAAAACAGGACGCTTCGGTAGTCTACTTTTTGGGCGCTGTAGGATTTTCACCACTCGACATTAACACATAAAAGATATAACTTAGAAAAAACGAAGCTGGCACCCCACTGGGGGTAGCCACCCACATGCTATATTTATATTTTGTTTTATTTTTTTTTCTTCGCCAACAAGATATAACACTTTACCAAATGTCCATAAGGACAAATTGTAAAATAATCAAAATAAAATTAAAAAAAAAAACTCGACATTAACTAGTGTCGGACGACAGCAGCGCAGTGGTTATCGCCTCAACGTGGGGCAGCCAGCTACGCTCGTTAAAGTCCTGAGCTAAAAACGACGCGTCGGGAGTTCGAATCCCTGCCCTGGTGGATATTACTTGCGAAGGGTTAGAAAAAACCCAAAAAAAAAAATCTCTCTTAAAAGTAATATGCAAGAGGCGCGCAAAGGCCTAGTTCTTGCGTAATTTGTGTGATGATACGTTCTGCAAGTCTTTAGTACACACCCCACCAGGGCCGATTGAAACAAAACATTATTAAATGTTTCCTAATGTTCGGTTGATTTGATAAGTGGAGGTTTTAGCCGGTAAGAATCCGGCACTACCTTCTTCACCGCCCTGCGTCCCTAGCCCCACCGCAGGGTGCTGAGAAGGTGTCTATGAAGATTTCCTCCACGTTAAAAAAAAAAAAAAAAAAATTTTTTTTCAGGAATTCACCGCCGTCCGCACCTACTGCGAGCAAGTGATGCTGGCGAAGGAGCGAGCGGAGGGAAACAGGGTAAAAACGCGCGATCCAGCGAGAGCGCCGCGACGAAGACACTCCATACGCTGCCCCCCCCCTGGAAGCGACATTTTTTTTATAGTTTATTTTGGTTTTTACAATTTGTCCTGAAGGACCTTTGGTAATGTATTATATCTTAGTTATTAGGATAAAAAAAAATAAAAATAAAAATATAGCATGTGGGTGGCTGGGGTGCTATCTTCGTGTTTGCTAGGTTATATCTTTTATGTGAAGCGACATGACCAAGGAACGCGGCGATAGGGGGTGTGGTCCCCCTAGCGGCCCCACTCAGACAGGATGCCTCCCTCAACCTACAGGGAGAAGACGACGAGAGGTGCCCCCCCCCTCCCCGGTACTAATTCGCAAGAGAACCCGACCAACTCTACCAAACGTCGGGATGACCACCGTGGAGGTTTTAGCCGGTACGAATCTGGCACTACCCGGGGCCCTCTCCCCGGAGGGCGCGGGGCGCCTATGAAGTTTCCTCCACGAAAAAAAAAGCGCCTCAGGTTGCGAACGTTTGGAACCCTGGTTGAAATGCCGGCGCCTGTAGTCCGATTTTTCTTACACGATACATAAATGAGAAGAAAGCAGCAGTACCTGACAGCGACGTTGTACACCAGCAACAACAGCACTATCACGACGACTACTATGGCACCTCAGATATAAAAGATACATACCTGTTCTTTCGACCTTCGTCGAACAGGTGGAGATGGTGGAGTACGTGGTCGATCAAACGATTCTTGGTGTTCGCGACGAAGAACAGATTCGTAAGTTTTCGAGTACGTCGATTCACCTTGGTTCCTTGAATGATCCTGAGCATATCCGTTTGTATGTACTGCTTCGACGTATTGCGGAGAACTTGTCCTTGCTTGACTTTGTCTCTCTAGATAATATACATAAATGTTTAATAATACCCAAGTATGTTATAAATTATATAAAATATCGCAAAATTGTAAATGATTCCCCGACGAGACATATTTTTATCCTGTAATACCTTTCCCTTGGTATCTCTCAGACCACTCGCTTATCCCGTGAAAATATCCCGAAGGTGACGCTGAATCACGACCAGTACTGCGTCGTTGATGTCGATTAGAGTTCACATTCTGATAATCCCGTTCCTTGGGAGCGCAAGACTTCATAGTAATGTTAATGTAACTGGTATTTGCGCTAGTTGGAAGAGGAGAGTCATCAGCATCGATGGATCCATGAGAAGAACGCGACTCGCTACCGAAATGGCTCTCCAACCATTTAGACGTTTCAAACTTTCTCGCTTCATCTTCCTCTTCAAAATCCAGTGGTTTCTTCGTTAAAACGTCCTTCCGCGTTGGAAAGCTCTCTCCGGGAAAGCCTGTAATAATAATAATCGTTGAATTTCTATCGTTTATAAATAAGTTCATCTTTAAAAGAAAAGTCCATCTCGAAAAGATTAACGGGCCGCTTCTCACGGCATATTAGCGCACTTTAACGATAGTCAAATGACAGGAAATTTTCTAAAGGGCATTTTTTGAACTTGATGTAAATTTATATAAAATTAAAAAAGAAAAGAAGTACCAGAATGTTTATGGAAACGAGTAGTTCGCATGGCTGTAGGCGATGATGTCCAATCTCCGATTCGTTCTCCCTCGGTGGTCTCTGCGACGTAGCGCATTTCACGGGCGACCCTCTCGCCACCTGAGATATAGTCCACTACGTCCTCGTCCCTCTTTTTGACGAACCTATGCGAGCTTTCCTTTTTTTTCTCCGACGCGTCGTCACCATTTATATCGCTTCCGTCATCGGGAACCTCGTTGTCTTTAATCTACGATTAACATCAATATCAATTATAATTATTATAAAATTCAATTATCGTAACTTGTGATTGATAAAGTTTAGGAAAAAATCGAAGAACAACAGGAAAATGTTAGTAGTATGAAATTGATTGATAATGCACTGAATTTTAAAACTCCTGTAAGAAATGGATGTAACTCGAGGGTCAGGTGCTCTTCCATCGTACTTTTCGATTATAAAACCATTGAAGATCACAGAAAAAACACGATAGCTAGGAACAAGAGAATATTTGAAGAAACAAACCTCCTCATGCTCGACCGTTCGTTTCCTCTCGGTAACGATCAATCCATCGGCCTTAAGCTCCTTCTTTTCCAAGGTTTTCTCAGTGTCGATCACCTTGTTCGACTTGGTCGTGTGCTGAACGACCCTGGGACCCGTTTGAGACGCCAACTGCTTGGAAGATTCAGCAAGGGCCACTCTCAGATCGCCCCGGTTACTTCTTACAGCCTTCTGGTACGCCTGAAACCAGACGAGTCACCGTTTAGCCAGTTAGGTCCGGCCAGTTATTATCCGCTGGAAATCACCTCGCGTTCCGAAATCTCGTCCGCGATAAACCGGATCGTCCGGCTCTCGCACGCGGTCCCTTCGCGAACAAGTGGAAAGAAAGGTGTTTCTAACAGCGAAGGTCACAACACTCGACATGCACGACAATAAATGTAAAGCTACAAGCTTGGATCAAGTCGAGAAGAAATATATATCAACGTAAAATTTAATCGCTCTTAGGTTCACTATGGGCCATAGATATCACTACACCAACTCGTTATATTTCTTGAAATACTGTAACAAATTTCACTTCATTTTATAACAAAATAGTTAGAAGGTAAACGCAGTGATAAGTGTTCAATTTGTATCAAATATCATCAAACGCCCCAGTACTTCCGTATGACTTGAACGACTAAATATAAAGTTCTGATATAGAGAATTATATTAAAAGATGATATTAAAGTAAGAAAGGAAACATTTTAAATATAGATATTACGCAACGAGAGAAACTCGTTTGTAGGTGAAGATATTCGCAACGTTCGAAGGTTGCCATCGATTTGAGCAAAGCAATCAGAATGGCCTGCATTGGTCGAGGTCATTAAAGGTCATTTAAGTAATTAATGTTTTACATATGGAATAGGTTGTTTTTAAGCTCGACACTTAATCGACATTGATCACTTGAAAAGCTCGAGGTGAAATTAAATGTATGCGATTAACATAGATCGTCGAGTTTATTTTTCGACAGGAATTACACGCAGATCACCTGACGACTCATAAGGATGTCCTTTATCTTTCATATCCAAATTAAGAAGAAAAAAAAAAAAGAAAGACTAAAACAACCTTCGCGCGTTCCACACGCTTATAATAATAAGTATTTGTGATAAGAAAGTTATCCTCGTTTTACAAGATTTTTATTGAAACGCTTGAAACTTCGTGAGGTATCTTTCCATGTTACGAATAATTAAAAATAAGTGAGAAAAAAATAACCTGTAGGGTGTAGTCCCTTGAAATGCGATTAGTGTCCTATACGATCCATTTTATAGACACGAATTACCGTTCATACCACTGTAACACCCAAACGACACCAAACATTTGACAGTTGTACGAAATACCGGCGAAAGATCCACAAGGAATCATATCTGATCTCAGGTGTTGGTCATCGTATCGGCGCTCTGTCAAAGAAGAAGATAGGGGGGGCGAGGATGAACGTTATCACCGTGTAGAATCACGTAATATCGTGTAATCGCCGGTAAACGGATCAGAACAAGGAAAGTAATCTGTGAAACGTATGTCGGTCGCGACCAGATAGGAACGTCGAAGATAGTCGAGCACGGAACAGCTGCTGTGACTGCGATCGTGGCATCTCAGCTCGTTCGTCGCCATTCGGTGAAGGGAGAGCAAAGTCGAGAGATCATCGACTTCCACTTCTCGATGAGTCGTGCCTCTTTGTCGCTCTTTCTCCTGTGACCTCTCCTTCCTTGCTTCTCCTTTCTCTTCCTCTCTGCTTCTTCTCCGTAGGTATCCCTACTTCGCGTATCAGCCGATACAGCCGATCGGGGCCTCTCTTTCCTTTCGTTCTTCTTCATCCAGAACAATTCGACCTCTTCGTTTCTGAATCGTTCATGCGCGAACGCGAATACCTGTTGCCTGGCTTTTGCAATGCACAAGTCAGTCCCCTCCAACGAGACATATTTCCTCTTCTATCGTAACCGCTAGTAACCGGTAAGCCTCGTTGCACGCTCGATCGACTCTAGAGACGATCTCACACCTTCGTCCTAAAGTCCCGACTAGCTTCCATCTTCTTCTCATGCTGTTCTTTCAAACTCGGCCTTTTAACGATGTTTCCAGTTTTTCATTTTCAAGCGTCAGTACCATCTCCGCAGAAAAACAATATGCTTTACCTATTATCGATTCGTGTGATTATTTGAAGGTTCGTTGGAATTTCACGAGGATATTCCACGAGGAAAAGCTTCTCCTATCTACTCGATTTGTTACCACATAGATCTACGATAAGCAACGTGACAAATACGATTGGCTACACGATACACCTGTTGCACGCCTTCTCTTGATGCACAGCCGCTGCCTTCCGTGTTCGTCTCGTTCCGCTCAGGCTTCATTAATCATCCGCCGACAAGCGTTCACGGATGCCTTTTGACGATGTTTGACAGACCGGCGGAAAAATTACAAATTTCTGGCTTTGTCGATCGCTAGAGGCATTCGCTCTTGAGCGAAGGGTAACGTGGACATTGTTGCGAATAATCATACGTAAGTGTGAGGCGAAGTTTAGCAAAGGTGTGAAATGAAAATATACAAAGGAATTAGAATCGATAGCTATAGAGCTTCTGCGCGGTATACAAACGAACGTGCGAAGAGAAAAAGAGGATACAACTAGTCTAAGTGTATGTGTATACTTTAAGATAAAGAGTTAGCATTGTCAAATTCAACAAACTATGAGAAACTTCAGACTTACACGATCTTACTGTATATTTCATTTGAAAAGTGTCTGCATGTACACGCCTAATCTAGTCGTACTGCATACTTTCTTCGCATCTCTGTTTGTTTTGTTCGTCACCCGTAAAATTTCTCAATTATGATGTTAAGCAGCACTTCAAATACATTTCTCCTCTCCGGGAGAAAGCTTGTACGACACACTTTAAAGAAATCGTCATTCGCAAATTTACTAGACCAAATAGAAACGAACAGGTCCCTCGAGTTCCATAATGTACCGTTTTGTCCACGTTGGCCTTGGCCAAGTCAGAAATCGGTGTACTGGATAAATTCGGAACTCGAAATTTTTCCAGACCGGGAAAGGAAGTTGATCAAAAGAGGGCACCGTGTTTGTGCTTCACGGCTACCTACCGTAGTGGATACATGTGGGATGAGCCTTGGCGAGAGGCGAGCTGACCTTTACGCGGCAAGAAAGAGAAAGAACGTGTACTATAGACCGTATCGCGGCACGCGCAGGTGGAATTTAGATGTGGGTGTGTCGCATCGATATATATATACCTCGTCCGAGATATCTCCCAGTTGTTGACGATCTTCTGTCTCCAGCCTCTCCTCGATTTCCTCGCGACTCCTCACTACCGTCTCGTTTAATTCCTTCTGGACAATGCTACCATCGGCAGAGTTTCTTCCACCTGTTGGCCATTCAACTTCATGCGGTTGATCACCGGTTGTTCGTCTCTGAAAAGAAAGATCGATAAAATGGCAGTAATACGAAGGTTTTATTATTATATTTCAGTTGTTCGAAATAGCCTTACTTCTTGCGTGGTATGCTCCTGTTGTTCGACGTCTTCGGTAGTATTCGTGGTAACCAGAGGCCCTGAATCGACCACGATCTCGCCATCCTCGAGTACAACCTGTCGCTTCACTCTCGTCTCGATCTGCCTGGTGGTCGTTATTTCTTTTTTCTTTCGAGTCTCCCATTCCTCTGAAAGCGGAAGCGAGTACTCTTTCCACTTGGACTATACAATGCCGGCGTTATTGCGAAAAGCCAATCTTTCTAACTGAACGAATAGGAATGGGAGGCAGAGAAAGAGAGAGAGAGAGAGAGAGAGAGAAGGGAGGTAAAAAAAAAGAGAAAAGACGAAGAAGAACTGAGAAGGAGAGAGACAAAGTGGTGCGAGTAGACGTCGATGATCGCAGTGATCCGTTTCGCGACGTCGAACAAGAATAAGAGGAACTTCGCTGATGTTAATACGCTTCACGGTAAATGTTTGCCAGACCTCGGTTCGCGCGCGACACGCCTTCCTTCTTATCTTGTATCTAGTTATTTGAATCACGACTCGAACGTCCGCATCACGAACAAACAATGCATGACAATCACGTTCGAGGAATTACCTTCTTTGACCAAAGCCACGGAATTCTCAGGGTCGATCTGAAAAGTAAAAAAAGTAGTCGCATGGTTAAACTCGTTTCTCTGACTGTATATGTAAAGGGTTGTAGCAATATCTGTCCGTCTGACTCTGAGCACAGAAATAAATGATTTATGCCTTTATAAGGTAGGTACAAAGACGAGAAGATCTACTCACGAGAATCGGTGGAACGCTCGCTGACGGTGGACGAGCCTCGTATCGCCGTGTTGAGATCACCTCCATCATTCGATCATGCCTGCTGGTGAATCCTAGTGCTGTTAGAGGCTGTCGTGACAGGAAGTGAAATTATTGGTTCACGGATTCCTCCAACAAAAGTCTGCCTTCTTATCCGATTACTTGACTCTTCTGGAATGATTCAATATAAGAATATGCACGTCTCTCTTCCACGGATCATAAATTCATCAAATTACACGAGTTTGTACAGAAGAGATTACGTAAAAAGAGAAATTATTGTGGTATAGAGGAAAAGCTGCTAGGGAAAATGCGGGGAATTATAGGTAGAAAACGATAAAAGTGCTGACAGGCAGGGAATGATGGGAAATCCCGATAGACCTGATGCTCGTGGCCCTTTAGAACATTGGATAATTAAGAGAGTTGTATATGACCATCTTGGGACGATAGCTGTAAAATCCGTGTACATTGTAATAGTTTCGAAAACTCTGTTATGAAAAGGATGACTCCGTGAAGAGAGTGGTCAATAGTCAATATTCAACAGTAAACAGTAAATAGTAAATAGTAAATAGTAAATAGTAAATAGTAAATAGTAAATAGTAAATAGTAAATAGTAAATAGTAAATAGTAAATAGTCAATAGTTGGAGTTGTGAGGAAGCTGCGAATAATTGCAGGTGAATCGTTACTCATGAGTTGTGAGTTGTAAGTTGCAAGTTGAGTTGTGAACTACCAATTTAGTTGTCTTCAAGTTCGAATTAAATAGTTATAGTTTTCTGTTTCAGTCGCAATAAATAAATAAATCTATATAATAAACAAAGATCACTATGATCCTGATCTCTATATCGTGTATAAGATTTTCTTATGGATTCTCGAACCTTTATGATTATGTATAATAATTTGTTTAATATTTAGCATCGTCGATCCCTCTATCAATGTTCGCTCATAGTTTTCCCTTCAATTCACTTTTCCTCTAAACTTCTCGTACAAGAAGTACATATATTTATTGAAAAATAGAATAGAGTAACGAAATAGTTGAAACGAGCTGCAATTTGCCAGTCCAGGGAATCATTGGGGCAATCAGGATGTAAGAAACAACGGGGTCATCTCGATCTGATCGAAGTCATCGAAGATGCAGCCTATTTAACGCTTCTAGCGTAATCGTGACCACGTATGTTTAGTAAGCGTGTATATGTGTATAGGCGGGGCATAATAATTCATCAGGACGCTCTTTCTGCATGGAAGTCGAAGGCCGCTGTTGCGCGCGGGTCTGTGGTCGCGACCACCTCGATATGGGCTGCGATACGATATCGAGATGGTTAAAAGACACGCGTGTGCCACGTACGACCAGTTTCCGACGACAGTGGCGTATTTCTTATATCGTTTAACCCTCTGGCCCAAGAATATACTAATGAAGATACAGGTAAGTATATCCCTATTACAAAATTAGAATCCTCAGAGAAATTCCGCAAAATATTCAAAATATATTGAAAAAATACTCATGGAATTTGTTTCGTTAAGTTGCAGGTGATTTAAAAAATAAAAACAGACGAATTGTGATTCAGATACTCGATTCTAACTCGTGCAATTCTTTCTATAACTATCTAAAATATGATCGATATAATATTATTGGCGATGAACACCGAAATCATTCGTTATATTAATAGAATTATAATTAATGGAGGAAGATCGAACGAAAGCATCGGCCTACGCCATTGAACACTTGCGTCCTTGCGGTTGGAATTACGCACGAGCTCTCCCTGTCCTGGCTGGAACAGGTACGTAAGTATCACGATTTTTTTTCTCCTAGAATCTAGGCTTATAATGTGCCGTCTTAAAGCAAATGACGGCTACCAGAGAAAATAATCGTCGGCCACTTCAAACCGACACGCATTGACGTTCCGGTCAGCGATAATTAATGTACTTTACAAAGTAGAGAGAAAGAGAGAGAGAGAGAGAGAGAGAGAGAGAGAACGAAAAGAGATCTCGTAAATGAAGAGACGACGTCGATCGAGACTAAGTTAAAAAGCAGCAGCGATTCGTATTGACATCACGCACCAACGACTATTCTATATACGACCGTGTCGGTCTTTTCTCATTGGATATGCACGTGACGTCAGGCATGTGTCACACTGGTGTGCGGCTGAACAAGTGAAAACTGTCCATCGCGGAGGACGTTTTTCTGCTCTATTGTCACAGCGAACGAAACAAAGTTTCTCGACTTCCATCATGGAACAAGATACTAGTTAGTAATATTTTTTAAATATTATTCTAATATCGTTTCTCTTTTACATCCTTTTAAGTGGGAGGATTCCGAACTACGTGAACCACGAACCTTCTGAAATCATAGCTTTTATCGAAGATGTTTCTCTATCTGTTTTACTAAATTTTTAAGTGAAAAATTGGAGATGTCGTAATGAGAGTCGAAAGGACAACGGTACACGACGATACAAGTGGTAGAAGACTGTGAGTCTTAAATCACGTGGATCGTAAATCGAGCAGCGAACGCGATTGCTCGGTGATCGCGTTTAAATCACCGTTCGACATGTCGCCGGTGATTTAAATGCTTGGCCGAAGAACGAAAAGCGATAGATAAATAGAGCGATTGGAGAACAGGTGGACACTCGTGGGTGGTATGCCTGTAATGCGATGAACACGTGACCTCGACAAGGACGTCGCCATTTTGAGGAAAAATAAGCGCGGCAAGTTTATACGTGACGTCTCTCATATCTCTCAATCATCCAATTTTCTTCTAAAAAGAAAAAAAAAGTATCACTTTTATTATACATTGTGTAAAAGTTATAAAAGAAAAATAAACGTATTGCTTAAATCAAAATATACTGTTCGAATTCATTTAACTGTAAATAACTTTAATCCAAACGAATAAGCGGTAGAGTAGAGAATTAAATAACTCGATGCATTTAGAATTTCAAGGAAGAGAATATCTGACCGCTCTTCCGCGAAGTTAAAAAAAAAATAAATCACGTTTCTGCTTTCGCGTTAACCGTACTCAAACCGTGACAACTAATCATTGACCAAGTCTCGTTATGAAATTAATTCAATCTAACAATCGTATAAAACTGACGGTTCTAAACATCGGTGATCTAATTGCGAATTAACATGCAAGTGTAAACAAAATCAAATAACATCGATCTGGTATGGAGAACACGTAATGAGAGGAAAAGAGAGGCGTAGACTAGAAACGTGTCTTTACAGCCGATGCACTGGGAAGATTCCCATCGGTACTCGTGCACGGCAAATTACGTAAGAAGCTGACAATGCTAGTCTCGTAACATCCTCGAGCAAAAAGCGATTCGATGGAGCGGCCAGCCTTCTCTAAGAAAGTACACGCGTTTCAGAATTGCGGTGAGCAACGGAAGAGAATAACGTAGGATAAGATTCGTTTGAATTTAGCGAAGAGCAAGAGTCAGCGGGTGAAAAAGGAAAAAAAGAGCGGTGTTTACATTCACCTGATTCCTATCGATACTCCGATGACCGCTGCTTTTAAAACCGTGGATAGATGGATCGAGTGTAACGATTCTTCAATATCTTGTTCTTTCGATTATAAGTACGAATGCACACGTGACAGGAAGAAGAGAAGTCGTTTAAATCGTCGTTGAACAAGTCGTCAAGTGACGAGTAAAATGCCACAGCGTGGATAATCGAAAAACGAACGACAAACCAAATTCCCGCGCATGCTGCCGTGGCCAGCGTTCACGATACTGTTCGTCCGTACAGCGCTTTCTGACGGATCTCCCAGCCGCGGAGTGCTTCCAGTGGGAGACGAAGATCGCCGGAGCAGCACGAAGCACACCCGAACTATTGGTACCGATGAGATCGAGTTGAATCCAATCTGGGGCCAGTAGCCTGTTCCATAGACAAATCGATTGTCCGAATTGATATACCATTAGCAAGTTTTCTTTAAAGAAATGGGAAAAGATATAAAGTACGAAGAGATATTCGGAAATGTCAAGTTGAAATATATGAAATCTACCTTTTTAATTTACTAATGAACCGTAACGAATCTGTTAATCGATATATTTTTGTAGGCGTGTATTTTAAAAATTATAGACAAGTATTTATATTTCTAATTTCTTTATCGTGGTAATGAACTATTCCTGTAACGAAACTAATCGTCACGAAACATGTTAAAAGTAAATTCTGAATAGAACAAGAACGAGATAGCTTGACTGTATATGGCTAAAGGATCCCTTTGTCAGAGCAAGGACAAAGATCGAATCAGGGACAATACCTGTAAGGGATATTGCGGCGAGAGACAAGGACATCCGCGTTTCGACAAAATCGGTCAGCGGGTCACAGATAATTCTTCACGAAGTCTGTAAAATTGACTATAAGAAATCTATCATAGTATCGTAAATGTATTCTATTTAGTAACTACCTAACTAAGAGCAATATTATATAACGAAATAATATATAAATAATCCCAATGACTGTATTTCTTTAAGATTTGAACAAAGTACAACTTCCAGTTCAACCTCTGATCAATAATAAATATTAATGGAATAATTAGCATGTACGACATTAATATGTAACACTAACTTTCGACAATCAACAGAATGTTATGAGATTTTAATTACAAACAAATTTCTGATTTAAATATGAAATTCTCTATTAAACAATCTATTTTTAATCTACGAATATGTATCCGAGATGATTCTCGGTCTGACATTTAAAATTTAACGTCGATGAAGCTGAACAAATTGAAAGGAAAATTTAACGTTCCTTCTACACGGGTTATCGAAAGATATATTTGAACAGAAACGCCAAATACATTTTCAGAAGCCTATTCTTAGCATTGGGGGTTAATATGCAAATGCAACGTTCCAAGTGAATACCTTATATTGCGTGCGTGTGAAGTGATTCATCCGTGAACATAATCAAAATATTGTATCTTAATATCTGTGTTCGCGCCTACTTCGTCCGGTACCAAAAATGGTTGCTTAACGAAATAATGGAAAGGGAAGAGAACGATATTTACATGTTCCATGAATGTGAAAATGTTGATCGATTCTTCCTCGATGTACTTAAGTAACACTTTCGTCATCGTAGACCAGTTGCGAGAGTGTCGCTATTATAATTATCGTTAACGTTGCCGTCGATCGTTATACCATGACTCAATACTGCATTGATGCGCTCTGTTTACACTCAACAGTGAAACCGTAATAGATACTACTGGCACGACCGCGTAGCTCAAAAGTACTGGCGTTCAGAGAATTTTGCATTTCTTTTACGTAAAATGTAACGAACCGAAAAAAGAGAACAGTTTAAAGAAACGAATACGCACTTAGAAGTAACAGAGCGATAGAAGTCATAGAGCAATATATAAAATCATTAACGTAGTTTTAAATAGTTGCAAATTTAGCGACTACAACGAGGCTAATTCATGAAAGTTAATTCCTTCGAGGATAAAGTATCTCATTTGTATCTAGCAATTAAAAAGGCAAACAAAGGTCTATTAAAATTTCACCGTAGAGTTTGAGATACCATTCTCGCTTTGAAGGAAACCATAGAAGCAATGAATGATTTTGTACTAAAGCTTCCCACGCGCAATTTCATTATTCTAGTTTTCCTTGGCGCTAATCTTATTCTCTATATACAGCTCGCAATCGTAGTATCCTTGAACAGAAATAGGTAAGCGTCACTGGTCTGCGGTATTACAATCGTATCGTATACAATCATGCCAATGTCAATAACAGAAATTGCGAGAATGATAGTGGAACATTAACGTGTCAAACGGTATAAGCAGTTAGCCAGATGCCGAACATATAAACATGATACATTGTAACTTCGCACGACACGCCAAGTACATAAATCGTCGACCGAAAGTCTGAAACAGAACCATGATAGTATGGAAATCCACCTGATCGACCTCGAATTATTCTTCCGGGAGGACGAGCCGTACGCAACACGACGTACGATGTATGTTTCATGTATGTAGGTAAGCAAGAAGGCGGCCCACGTCAGTTGCGAGTCGGGGCAAGCTTACCTATATGGATTTGGAAACGTGGCCATCGCCAAAAGCGGCCCAACAAAATCAACAGGACATGTTTGCGAAGCGGGCGTAATTGGTCCCGTGAACTGGTTCAAAAGAGGCGCGCCTTTGCAGGCGCGGCCTAATGCGTTGATCCAGCGGTGACTTTTTCCACGAACGGCAATTTCTATCGTTTCCTTCGTTGGATATAATTGTGATATTACTACAAAATAAAAATTTTCATTCGACAAAGCTTGTACGAGGATGAAGATGATACAAGAAATTATTGATTAAATTAGAGATAAGATGGTTTATTGATTTCAAATATATCATAGTGAGATAGCGAAAGTCAATGAAAGGATATGAGCAAACTAACTTTTCTTGGTAAGGTGTTAATTGTCCATCGATGGTAATTGTCCATCTAAAGAAATCGCACGAAAGCGAGTATCGAATGCTCCAAGATCGGTAATAGCTGTTCCAATTTCTTCGTTGTTAAAAACATTCCGAAATGACATCGTCGTCGACATCATGACACCGAAGGAAAACAAAGATGAACTACTGATCATTATTTTTATTACCTCGTATTTGTTAGTTTATTCTCTACTTTCTCGAATATACGATACATTTACAAACAACATGTAAATTGCCATGTTCGATATAAAAACTTCGGAATCGATTCCTTTACCCGCCAACGAAGATAATATGCAGCATGTGGCGCCAACGAACAGCACATAGATGTACTATCAAATAAAGGATCATCTTCAAACCGTATAGACGGCGCTACTTGTTGTAGTCTAGTGACAAACCAAAAGTATCTAGAAACAAAGAAGCCAAAGAGGGGGGAATATAATGGTGTAAGAGGCACGACCCCAGGCAACAGAACACATCGAGCGTATTTCTGTTCATATGTTCGTCTTGGAAGCATAGGTACGCCATGTTCTCGGTCGTTGTATTCAGAGAGAAATAGTAGTTAAAGCAGGAAGAAGATAGAGGGAGCAAAAGGTGGTAGAAGTGGAAGGGTGAAAGAAGGAAAGGGGAAGAGTGGGAAAGAAACAGATAGACGAATGACAGAAATGCATAGTCGTGGTGGGTAGCAGCAGCAAGAACAGGCAGCAGCAGCGCACAGAGGATAGATCGCATCGTCCACGCGTAATTCGGGGCGTGTGCTAGGTTGGTCGTTTTCCCTAGCTCTTGTCCGTGGCTACGTATCGAAGATGTATCTACAGTGGCAGTGCGGGATACGCGTCATCGTCCCGTGACGGCGACGTTAAAGAGTTGCGAGACCGTAGAGCACGGTGTGGGCAGGTCGCGGCCATTTTTACCACACGATGCGGCAACCGTGCGTGCCCGTTCGATCCGCCATTCCAAACAATCGGTGTACTTCGTGCCCTCGCAGGGTACTTCTAGCCACGGCGACTCGTGGAGGCACCATCGGGAAACGATAATATGTGCCATTGAGACGTGAACGTTTTCTTCGGTCGGGCACGACCAGAGACGAAAGTTCGTGAAAGCCGGCAGTGTTACTGGTGGTGTTGGTGCTGGTGTTGGTGGACGTCGTCGACGACGACGTGGAGGAAGAGAAGAAAGAAAGGAAGAAGGATGATACGATGATACGATGATCGTGTGATGATCATGGCGAAAAAGAAACGACTTGAACGGAACGACTCGATACATTGGAATACATATATTAATAAATACATTGGAGCTATTGGATCATGCCTGTGATTCGTGTTTAATAATTGCACAGTGTTGATGGTAGTGCTTCGTTCAGTGGCCAGTGTGTCTGTCCGTTTCTTTTGGTGTTTCACCTACGGTTTCCGTCGTCGTTGTCCGCCCTGTGCGTGCGTGTTTCGCGTGTACCTCCTCGCCACGCACATCAGAGTCTCTCCTCTTCCTCGGCAACGCGATCGATGTGACACCGTGTGACCGCCTGTGTGAACGTCTTTTACTAACGAAAATTCTCTCTCTCTCTCTCTCTCACTCTCTTCCTTTCTCTCTATCTCTCTTTCTTTCTCTCTTTCTCTCTCTCTGTCTCACTGGTTAACTCTCATTCTATAGAACTCTCGCATCTATAGAACTGATTCCTGGAATACGAGAAGAAACGGGGAATCGAACCGAGAGTGTTATAGATGCGTGTGTCCCGTCGGTAAACGTCCTGTCTTGTCTTCTTGGGAGAGTGTATATCCAAAAGGCAGTGTGTGTTCTCTTACTCGCGCTCTCTCCACTGCCTCTCCGTTTCCCCCCCTTACCCTCTTTCACCATCGCTCCATCAGTGTCCCTCTTACTCATTTATTCTTGTTTTCTCTGTTTTTCCATCTCTTTACCGTTCCCTTATTATTCTATACTTTCGCCGTCTTTCCTAATGATCTCTCTTCCTCTCATGGTAAAACTGCATTAAAGACGACCGTAGATAGAATGCTCGACGACACCACGATAATACAACGGTTGTCATCGTTCACGTCGTCGTCGTCGTCGTCGTCGTTCTCGTCAAGTTCTACTTGTTCGTCGTGGTCGTTGACGGATCGTCTCCACTTATTTCTCGACTTGTTCCTCTGTCGAGGAATCATCGAGCAAACTGAATCGTCGCCGCCGTCGTGGTTCTGGTCGTTGTCGTTATTAAGGGCACCTCGATCGTGAGGTGTCTTGGTGGACGTGCCGATATTCTCGTATAGCGGGGCGCGACAACGGCCTCTCGTACGAGAACAGGACGTCTGCCTCGAGATGGAGATCGAGGCGAAACAACGGAACCAGAGGAATCGGAGACGAGAACGAGCCCAGCGTATGTTGGCGCAAAGGGAGAGTTTGGCGAGCGCGAAGCAGCAACAGCAACAACAGCAACAACAAACGAGACAACGGCCAAACGACGAGGAGGATAGCCACAGCGGCGAGGACGAGGACCCCGCTGCCGGTCTTGGCCTCGGACTCGCCAGGACCGGTCATCCTCGTGATAGCCATTCGCGACCGCCCAGGCCACCGCGACCCCCGAGGCCTCGTAAGAAGTCTTCCCTCGCGGCTGCCAACCAGAAGGAGCCTCCCTTCGAAGAGGACATTATCGACGGCTTTGCCATACTCGCCTTCCGCACCTACGAAGAACTTGAGGTGAGTTCAACAACATTCCTCTTTTTTCCTTTTCTTTCTTTCTCTCTCTCTCTCTCTTTATATCTTTATTTCTTTCTCCATTTATACTCTCCTTTATATTCGAATTTCTACCTACAGCTTTTAAGTTTATTTATTAAGTCTTTATCAAGTCTTATCGATTATGTACCATAATATCTTTGATTAATTTTTTACTCAATATGTAGTAGTTAAAGGTGTTACTGTTCAAATCATTGGGTATTCGAGTTCTTGGAAAATACCTGGAAGAATGAAAAATGTCGGGATTTTACTTGGTTATCTATCTTTTCTCAGGTGTTTATAATGTTGCGAGTAATTTTTATCATTGTGTGAGATAATAAGAGCAGAAGACAATTATATACCGTGTAATCTGAAAATCATGATATACATAGATAGTGATATATAAGACGAAAATCAAGATAAAGAAAATTGTATTAAAGATTTTGTTTTTGAAGTAAAGGATTTGATCGATCGATATAATGATTTTCTGTACAACATCAAGAAGTACTTGTTACCAATAATTGTAATTACCAATAATGTAACCAATTAATTACCAATGATGTAATTACTAATTAGTTCTTTGAGTTTGGGAATGAACACATTGGATATCAGTACATGATAGTAATAAGCTATTTTGATTCCAATTTAGTTTATTTACTGCATTCATTGTATTATTATTACTGCAACGAGCTAACAAGTATTGATAACAAATATGCCTTGACATTGTACTTTGTACAAAAGGTCATAATAATGTCATCTATGATAAACGTCGACTATCAATTAGATTCATATTTAATTAATTCTCAAATGCATCTTTTTCCAAGATGAAGTGAAATGTTACGTTAATTCTTAATGGATTTAGATTAAAGGAGGAAGATGATAAATACTTACTCGTATTATAAAGTACTCCAAGCACTCGAGTACCTACACCTTTAATAGCAACATTAGTTTCTAATGTATCGACGCTATCTTTTAATACCGAAATATTTTCTTATTTAACGTGTAATACTCACGATCAGTGGGTATACTCTAGTCTCACCTGTGTCACTGATTCACTAGCAATGTTGTCCGCTGATGGATTGTCATGTTTCTTGCGTGCGCGCGTGCAGACATACGTAAACTTTGCTCGACCTATCGTGCGCAGTATCGTTTTCATTTCTTTTTGTTCTTTCTACATTCTGCATTGCTTATAGCAAGCAATGTTTTTATGCGTGTATGCTATACAACATACGATATACATGCATATATGCAGTATTAATGACATTGAACGTTTACATGTTCTTAATATTGGAATCACCAGGATCATCAAATGGACCAAGTCATAATTTTTCATAGCAATATCATAAACCTAAAGTCGTTGATTTTGATGTACTTGAGTAGTTCTTCATAAGCTTGTTTGAAACGATAAAAACTTGTTTTTCTTATATAAGTATATCATTTCATCCTGCGTTTTAATTTCTTTGCTACAAGTCTTATACGATAATACGTTAATATATTAATCATTGAGTACATGGTTCTTGTGTTAATTGTCCAATTTTATCTTATCTCTTTTCCCTTTGGTTTTTGGGTATGATTGTAGGATTATTTTTATTTACACACTAGCGATGTTTAAGAACCGTTAGGACAATTTGTAGTTTGTTCGTTTGCACTTGTTTACACAGTTTTACGGCTTCCATCCATTGTGCTTCGCTCGGACAACAATTGTTCTTTTCTCTATGACGGTTATGTATGTTGTATAGCCGAAAGTTGTAGGATCACCTTCTTTCGTGTGCTTAACAATCATGTCCCTTGAAATATTCGTCAGAAAAAGGGAAAGAAAAACGTTTAAATATACATACATCCAAATATATAAAGGCAAGATTTTCCTCGCGATATCGAAGCTAAAGAGTTTTCTAAAAATTTCATTATTCCCATTCATCTAGCAGTCGCGGCAATATTGTTCGACGAGCCAAAAAATATTGCTCGAAAAGAGTAATAAAAACCAATTAGAGCAAATTGCCAACTCGTGCAATTAAAGGGTTGAGCGTTTAACTTTGCTACGTTGATTCGACGGGATTAATTTATGAACGTTTTACGTTCCGTACTATGTTGCTTATTTTATCGCCCTGAAGAAAAAAATACTAGATACGTAACAACATATCGTAAGGAACTATTTTACTTATTAGATCGTACCAACAAATTTTACTACCTCTGATACACTTTCTGTTCTATTACATAAGCAAAATAGTATTTAAGCATTGCATTATATCTCTAACAATATAGCATTCGGTAATAAGTTTGACCATCTACTGATATTTACTGCAAATCGAATGAATGCTTTCCACCGCTTCTATTTTCTAGTTATTTTATTAGAAATTTGTCGTTCGTGTACGTCGCCTTTTAAAGTATCTAGTTTATGCTTTAAAATGATAAATTCTTTTGAAAGCTGATAATGATATAGTTAGAACGTTATTAAAGTCATAGTTGTATTACCTCCTTTTTCGGACATAAATTTGCATCAGACGAATAGGAGACCTTGATGAAAGTAACACGAAACCCGATGTTGTGGTTTAATATCCGACATCGCGGGAGACACTTCTAACTCTTTCCACGGTGCAATTTTCGTTTGAACAACTGCGTGCCGGGCAAAATAATTAGAGGATCGTGTTTCCAATCGATTCAGGAGCGCTAAACAAGCATTGACGATGAAAGAGATACCACGTATACATGATACAAAGTAATTACAAGTTCATGGATTATGAATATACACTTCGGAAGACGCTCGAGATAATATTACGATAAAAATATTTTAGAATATTTCTTTGTTTTTTTCTTTTTCTTATGGATATTTATATCTATGTGTAATCTGATGTTTGGCTCAATTTTTTAGATCATGTGCTTAGTTTGAGCAACGCGCGTTTCTTTGGAATCTTGCAGTGTGCTACTTCGCGAGCAGTTCAAATAAGTACAAGGACCAATTCTCGATTATCAACGCTGTGCAAACTGAAATTTATCTTTGAAAAAAGGAGATTTTCGAAAACAAATTTTCAATTGCAAATCTTATCGCTATGTAGAGTAAATATATGAATGGATGAGATTCACACAGTACCAAATACGTCTAAACGATTCAGAAGAAGAAAACCATTTTCATAACGTATTACTCAAATATATATTGTACATGATTAACCCTGAAATATTATACATACAGAGAATCTTTGTTATATTATTCTGAGAAATTGAATATTTCAGTTTAAATTGTTGAAAAATATGATCTTATTAACCTATTAAGGGCCAAGCTGCGAAACGATGCATAAAAATTGTGTAACCATAGTATTACTGAAAATTATAAATAAGATAGTCAACATATAGTTTTGTTAAAATACAAGATATTATACTGTTATTAGAATAATAGATGTTTACAGAATCCCACTGTATAAATTAAAGACGACAATAAAATTTCATTATATAAGAAAGTGTAATTTATCATAATGCTATAAGTATTTCGATTTCTTTAAACTTTATAAAAGGATAGATCTAGATGAAGGAAGGAACCGTGTTAGTTGTTTAATTAATATTACATTGTATTACGCTAAATAATATTGAACAAATCCTTGGAATTCCTTTTTATAACGGCAATGTTAAAAAATTCAATTCAATGATGTAAATTGGTTGGAAAAGAGATTGCATATGAAATGTAGTCTTAATGCACCACTGGTCTTTAATGGGTTAATGTAATATCCATTTCAAACAAGCTGAAACCTGCTTTTGAATAATCTTGCTCTGTCCATGTTAGGAAATTATCAAAAAGTAGGAATAACGAAGCGCTATCACCTCTTAGAAGCGATTAAAATAAGAATAAAAGGGACATGGTATTTCACGATTAAGTAAAAAGTATAGAAATATTTTGGCCGAAAATACGATTTGTTTCGCACAATTAGGCGAATATTTGGAACAAGATATATAATCTGGAAAATATGATTGAAATTACTGAAGCATAAACGCCGTTTGAAAACGAGTTCGAGTACGGCGGAAAAGGCTGGTGTACGCCAATCAAGATCATTTCGAAATAGAAGGCTTTAATTACGCAGAGCCTTATCGACGATACATCGAAGTGAACATAAATCGAACTTATTATCTCTAGTCGGCGTGAGCCAAAAAAAGAAGCAACGCTAGTGGTGTTACATCGCGTCTACGAGGCAGCGAAAGCTCTTTCACGCCACTACATAGCACCTTTTATCATGATTTATCGCGGACGCAATCGCTAATCGCTATTTTTACCGTACACCGCGATACCAACTCGACTGACACGCTCGTCTTCGTTAACGAGCTATAATTTTCATTGATAAATAAAAGCAGCAATGTCAACCGGTCGTCTGGTCTATCGCGTTTTGACCATTTTCCTTCGCGCAAATTGCAAAGCATAACACTGTTTTCCAATGCGAAACAAACACATATCGTGGATCATTTGCGATGCAGATTGTTGGGGGAAAAAAACTATTATCTCTGCTTCTCTACCGTATCAGTAGATGACCTCCAATTGCTTTCATCGTGAAATCATAATGATGTAATGGTTCTTCCTAAATACGTATTATTCGTTTCATTTTTAAACAGATAATACATGTATGTATAAAAAAACCATGAAATTGTAGATAAACAATCATGAAATCTGCGTAAACGAACGTTTGCCATCGTATCAATGAGAATTGGAACGCTGATAAATTAAACCTGATGGTTCTATAAAATGAAACATTATGCCAGCCGCTTTTATAAAAATAATCGTGGAACAATCAAACACAGTCACCGGAAAATAACAGGGTCATCGTATGCAATGTTTCGAAATCGAAGCATAATGTACATTATGATTCGTTGTTCTATTGGTGTCTTTTAAATGAAAACAACTATTGGTTCAGAAATCGCAGCGAGAGAATTGTATGCAGAGGTCAAACTGCTGCGGCGTCACGTACGAATCGTAGAGACAATAGCGATGGAATATTGTATTCTCTTAGCGAGTTCGTCATGCAAACTACTGTCGAATTATCTAAGTCTATTTTTTACGTTCTTAAGGGTATTATTATCGCATAAAGAAACTCCGACTGGGAATTGAAAAAGAGACTTTGAAAACGGCCTGTTGATCGTTCTTGGACGAAGTACAGATGTACTAAGTAATGTGGAGGAAAAGTGTGGAAATAGCTTGGATCTTTCGTCTGCCACTTTCTTCCTACCTGAAGAGTAAATTTCTTTTCTGCCTGAAAAATAAAAGAAAATGAGACAAAACGAAAAAATATTACTCAGCGGTATTTTATTGCTTGTAAACATGAATCACTAATATTTACCATTTGCTCAGCTGCTCTCACCGTTTACTCATTTATTACTCATTCGCTTCTTTCATAATAACACGCATCCCAATGTAGTTTGTACGCTGCGTTAGAATCACGAAACGAAGACAATTGGTGGCTCGAACTGAAACATCAACGACACGGATATAAATCGCCGCAATCGCGAAGCAGAAAGACACGCACAAAGAAGAAAATAAAGAAAAACACAGAAAAAGAAACTCGACACGTGACGAATGCAAATTTTCTACGCTTGTTATCGTTTCTTACTATAAGCGACTTTAGGCAAAATATGCAATTACTTTTAGCAGAAATAGCACTTGCTTCGCCCATAACAGCTGATAATATTATTATTAACAGGTTGAATGTCATGCCAATTTTACAAGGTTTGGCCTTGGCGCCACGGTGAATTTTTTATTATGCTTGAAATATTACGATGCATAATCGTCATTAATGAATTTATCTCACCAAGGTCACCGTACTTTTTGCGCTTATCAGTTTGGCGGAGGCAGCTTGCCTCTTTGCAAGCTCCCGGGTCCTTTTAAGTTCCGGGCCTTACCATAATCCATCCCTCGGTCATACTTATTCAAACCCACAATAATTCTTAAGAACCGTCACAAGATTTAGCATTGTCTACTTTACTGTCGAAAACCTTCATTACCGTCATAGATCTTTCAAGTCGAAACGTTCCTTACGGTTATTGTTCATTAAGGTAAAAGCGAGTTTTTCCATGTTCGACAGGTATTGCGAGCGCACATAATGGATTTCCTATATAAATAAAACTATTTTTATGTCTTATACTGCATTTGTTTCGACATACCACTGTAACGATGATAATAATGGACATTTATTCAAATTATGTATTTCTATTAATCTTGAGTGCCGGTCACTGATGACCCCCATGGCATTCAACGTGTTAATTTACAAATATTATGATAATGCTCGAGAAATTTCTAGTAGGATCCGCTACGTCAATTTCTGCCTCGTTTCATTTACTGGAACTAGGCTGCTGAAAATAACAGATTTATGGAGAAAATGACATAGTTGTACGTATAATTATAGGTGATATAATCACCTCGTTTGATCGGGTAATTGCTTAATTCGCGTATTTAATAAATTACTTCCTATCTTCATATTAAAAATCAAACAACGATAAAAAGAGGCTTTCTTTAAATTAATGAAAAAACGCGTGCTTTTCTCTCCTTGCATACTTGGTCACTGTAATTCCATCGCGCAAATCTGATTCCCGATCCGTGGCAATGTCGCCCATCTCGAAAGAAAAAGACGTTCACGGAGGCATACTTGTTATTTACTCGTCCATCTTGTGCATTATCAAAGCACAAAGTGCATTGTTATTGTCACGGAGAAAGTAGCCACGATGTAAACCGCTTAAACCGGTCCCTCTTGTTCCTGAACGAGTTCACGCTCCAACCTGAGCTTCTGGACGGTGCAGAACAGCTGTAAGCTGCGCAACGCTTAGCAGGAAATGCTTACCAGATCTTCGCTTACCAATCTTGTCCGACTGTAACGCGATACATGTATTCATCTGTATTTATTTTATATATTTTATGTACATCTTCTCTATTCTATTCTTTTCTTTTCTGTCCAATTAGAAGCCAATTTAAGAGCCAAATTTTTCTCACTCTATTAGCAAAGCACGATCCTTCGCTAATTAAATGTGAGAAATCGTTAGCTGGTAATAAATGAATTATCAGGCTTGGCACTCGCGTTACTAGATACCTTGTTATCTGCTCCCGGGAGCTACGAGTAAGGCGATTTGAAATGTAAACGCCTCGGTAGGACGTTGATTCGGTGTCAAACAATTAGCGGAGAGCGAGATATGCATCGCTATTCCGGCAGACGACGACGACGACTAATTATGAAAAGCCGTGGGAATAAAAACCAGACCCTTTTTAACGCTCTATTACCAACGCTTTGACCCGAGATGAATCCGAAATATCCGCCAGATTGCTAATATTTTCTATGATATTCTTCCAACTGCTCATTTCCAATGATAGAACGCTAATTTATTTCTACACGCTGCTTCATTTTACGATTTTAAAGATTAGTCAAACGTCACTTTTTCCTCGTCTCTTTAAGCGAGCTTGAAACAATTGGAAAAATTTAGTTTTTGTTATCGAGAACATACGAAACGCTAGACATCGTGCACGAGACGCACGAGATCCGCGAGGTTAATTTGAGCGTATAAAATTTCTTCGTCGTAAACACAAAAGCACATGGTTCGCAGGTTCGGAGATTCGGTGTAACGTGCATTGCCAGCTTTTGAAAAATCCTCTGAATCGGGAATGCACGCGTCGATGGTTTTCTTTTTCAAATTCCTGGTTGCACCGCGGGGAAATCCTTTTGGACTTTTTCGTCGTCTCGCAACATACAGGGATCGTTCGACCTCTCCCGGGTGATTGTCCTTACCACAGATTCTTTCTTATCCGACGTGTTTTCTCCCTTCCTTCTCTTGACTGGAGGCTGGCCGCCGCTGTTGTCGTTGTCGTTTCCTCTGATCGTGCCCTTACGTTCTTCGGCTACGAGAGAAGGACAGAGAAAAAGAACCGATGGGTCGGGTCAGGAAAAGAGTGTGTCGACATGTGGCGAGATTATTATCACATACGTAACACCATACCGTAATACTTAATTATCTTGTCCAGCGTCGCGACCGTTTAATTTATCTCCGCAAAAAATGTTTATCCTCCTGTCGAGCAATTAGTGACATATTCAATGATACACATTATCCGGCGCGCATAAATGAAAAATGATCCACTCGACCGTGTACGATGATGATGATACACAGCTCGCTTCTGAAACGAACGTGCATCCTACACCATTCTCGCCTATCCGCCTCGTGTTCGGTTGCATTGCTCAAAGTAATCTTCCACTCGCTGTTGCTTGAATGAGGCGAACAGTATGTATTTTGAGAAACTATTAAAATCGTACGACCATCGAGCTTTTGTTAACGGTATCCGTTCGTTTGAATACAGGACATTTTTTGCCTGCGCTTAAAATACGAGAATCTCTTAAAATACATCTGAAAATAAAATGCCAAGTGTCGGATAATTTCCGAGTATAATTTAATTAATCTATTCGTTAAGAAAAAATTAAATGGCAAGATGATATCCGTTAAATGGCTTAAATTCAGTTCTGATATTTAAGAGACATCAAAGTTCCTTGGACGAATATATCTGAATGATATAATCAAAGTAAACGATCGATTAATTATTTTGAGCGGCCTATAATCAACCGCGGCGCCTCGAAAGGTCGCTGTAACGCACACAATCGGGTCACATTCTGTCTACGAGCCAGCAATTAAAGATCTGCTAGCTCTAGACCATTACAAAACAGGCACGATGTGTTCGTTGTATTTGTGTGTCTGATGCATCATTTAGTTATAAATTCATCTAGACCGTTATGGGAAGGCGAGCCGTTCGTCTCGTTCACGGGACATGGAAGCACGATGGGTGAATGGAATCTGAAAATACACGACGCTCTAAAAAGGAGAACATTTATTTATAATTGATTCGGTTAAAAACGTGCTACACACCGCGTTGACTTTGTAGACCGTGCACACGATCGCGAGTTTTTTTTTTTTTTTTATTTTATTTTGGTTATTTTACAATTTGTCCTTATGGACATTTGGTAAAGTGTTATATCTTGTTGGTGAAGAAAAAAAAAAAAATAAAAATAAAAAATAAATATAGCATGTGGGCGGCTACCCCCAGCGGGGTGCCAGCTTCGTTTTTTTTAAGTTATATCTTTTATGAACGATCGCGAGTAATCTTTTTTTCTTCTACTCTCTTCTCTTCTTTCTCTCTCTCTCTCTCTCTCTCTCTCTCTCTCTCTTTCTCTCTCCTCTTTCTATGAATAGCGACGTCGTTCGAATTTGTCGTTACACGTCACATTGTACGACGGACATTAATTACGTTAGGGTAAACTCGTCGTGTTGAAAATCAACCGAGCGTATCCCACATATTGCGATATCGGAGCGGACTGATTAGCAGGCCACTCTGTGTATTGGCTTTTCCCCATCCTCCTTCATCTCACCCTTCTTCGGTTGTGCTCTCATCCTCCATTGGTGAAATCGTTGAAATCGTTGCCAATCGATAATTAACAGCCACTTATGGATTTAGAGTGAGGTCAGTGTCACGTCGAGCTTGCCGAGTTCGTTACGTAAGAACAATCTTTTCACACGACAACATAATTGTACACACAATGGGTGCGTGTAAATATATATGTGGCTTTCTATGTATAATGTACGGTTAGAATAAAACAAGTTCATTGGTCACAATGATTTCACGATAATCTCGTTACATATTTGCAACGATGAACAAGCAAAATTTCTAAATACAAATAGACTCATTTCGTATAACTTTTCTTTTCTTACAATGGTAGAGAGCATCGAGGTTTGTCGATTAACTACATATTCATTGAAAACAAGTATGTATTATGTGCACGTACACGTGTCGACCACCGATTACGAGTGTGTTGATTATCTTTATACGTAATCAACGATTATTCTTGGACTCGAGATACACAAACGATACGTCATCGGATCGAGGATGCTCTTTATGTTTAATTTACTACATCGTACAATGTAGTACGTATATTGTAACATGTGAGTTACTTGACCTTATTTCCGAGTTACAGTTCATTTTTGTGCTCCAATAATCCTTCGACCGGAGCCAGTTACTGTAACTGGCTATTACAAGGATCATTTACAAATAATACTTGACGCATCACCAGTGGCCTTAATGTGACTCTGTGAAACTGTGAACGTTGATTTATAGCGAATCACTTGTCGTACGCTGTTACACGCGCTGATGATCCCTCGAAAAAATAATTTGGAGCTGGAAACAGGTTTGAGCGAGGAACGTGTATTCGTTCGCTGATCAAAGTAGTTGGACAATCGCTTAATCCTTTATGTAAAACTCTCAGAGTATTCGTTCCCTGGTATGCTCCAAAAATATTCCAGTTGTCCAATACAGTACAAATTAATTTACTCGATTCAGAATAGTCATACATGTCTTTCGCGAAACTTTGAGTCCAATTTTTAAACAGAAGATCATCTGTTGCATCATAGTATTCGATTCTTTAATGATCGATGTGACGAAAGAAGTCATTTGTAAATAAATCAAAAAGCCTTTAGAGAAAGAAAAAAAGGTTTTAATAGGGAGAGTGAGAGAGAGAGAGAGAGAGAGAGATTCGGTAGCTGAATGAGCTAAATCCGTTGCACGGGCATATAATTTCGACTTGGGTAGATATCGTTGGCATTCGGCAGATTACCAAGAGCTCTCTTAGTGTCGTTAGCCGTAGCGAGAGTGAGGTCAGCAATGCCACGCCACTCAATAAATCAGCTCGGCTGCCGGTGCCAACGGAGATGCCTGAATTCTGCCACGTGATCCGTCAACAGAGAGTTCAACCGGTAATGCTCGGGCCACCCCTCTTCTCACGGATATATTCACTACTGGTGAAAATCGACGGGCGAATTTCGACGATGCGCGCACGACAGACAGATATCAACCGACTTCAATCGAGCGAAACTGACTCGCGACCTAATTTTTCTTTTCTTTTTTACCTCCAAACATTTCTCTCTTGTTTTTTTGTTACCTGTTCGTACAATCTGTTTTTTTTTTCTTTTCTTTTTTTTCACGTTTATAATTGCTCAGCGATACCGTCGTGTCGTTACCTTGACACTGCGCGAAACAATTGTTTCGCGTATGTATACATCCATGGGCAGAGTGAGGTTAGGTTAAGGGGAATTTCATTTATTCTTCAGTTCTTCTTTTTCTTCGCTTTATTTTTTGCTTCTCCCCTTCTCTATATATCTAGAACGTTGTTGCTCATGATATACACGCCTCGCTCGTTTTAATCGAATGAACGTTGCATATCGCGCAGGGTAAACAGGGATCTTTGATCGAATTACGGCTACGAAAATCGATATGCGATTTATGGTTGAACCGGTACACAGATTGATTTTAAATGTGCTGGCTGGCAGAAAGATGGCGTAAAGGGATACATGAAATTTCATTGGATCGCGGATGTGCTTCAGACTATTTTACGTCGCTCGATTTACGGTAATTAATGAAACACTCGAAGGCAATATGTAATTCACTCGATTAGCGACGAAATAATTTCTATCATATACTGTATCACAGGATACACCACAACCCGGTATCAGCCGTCACGTAACGAGGCGGAATATTTTAATAATAAACAGGAAAATACTCGGCCATGTATTGCGTATCCCAGTGTGTAGGTGTTTCGCATGTCTGTGCTGCTTTTTGGTAGATTTCAACATCAATACGAGATTTCGGGCGGTAATGCTCTTAATTAAATAAAACGCTGCCCGGCACAGCGTGAAGATTTGCATTTACATTTTTATCTCGTTCGATTAGCTTGGTTCATTTTCAGATACATGTCGGATAGATTAATTTCGAAGCAGTTTAAATTGCTCGTTAACCCGTGTATAAATTTACTATTTATGTAGTGGCAACCCTGCAAACGCCCGACACTGTACATATCCTTTGAGGTTATTTTTTAATTGTTTCCATTTCCAATTATTACACGTATTACCTAATAAACTTCTCCTTTGTATTTCATAAATCTCTTACGTTTGGTATAATATTTGTGCCAGCTATATTTTATGTATAAATACTTTCTTGGTGCACAGACAGTACGAAGAAAAAGGCAAAAAGATGTTGAACATAAAGGGTTCGTGTGCGCTCGCGAATCGATACGGGAACGACAAAAGGGATGTGTATCGATGATGGACGAAACACAGTTGTGCACCTGCACAGCGAGTTGACCCAGTTCTTCTCGTTATAATTTGAACACGAAGGAAGGTGAACGCTTTACTTTCAGATCTCTCGCTGTGTCTCGAATTAATCGGTTTTGTTGATCACGCTGCAACTGAAAAAACCTCGACTTGAAACGTAATCAATATCTGCAATTTCATACTTGTAGAAAAGGAAAGAAAAACATATGATTGAGTGGACGTGATTATATAGTTGTTCGACGTATAACTTGTCCCACATATTTGTTGAATCGCGATAAGTTTATCGAATGAAATTTGTGAAAAAGAAACGCAAGGCAAAAAGAGAGAAACGATTAAATACGCGAAGAGATCCGAAATGCAAAAAGTACGAATGGGAAGAAACGGAAGTGCTTGGTAAAAGCAATCATCCGTTTCTCTATTAATTTGCTACTGGGGAAAGAAAGTTAAGGCGATCTTAAATCCGCAACTGCTTTATCATGGTAAATTTTTCGATTTGCTTTTCCTTCTTTTTTCTTTATGTCTAGCTAAACTGTAATTATTTTCACGCGGAAGTTATCATGGATGGTATTATCCGTAATAAACGTTGCACATCGGAATAATGCCGGCACTTATTCTCAAATTATCTGAATTACGCGTACCTTCGAAAACTGCGCGTGGAACGTGTCCGTCGAACAAAAATGATGGAAACTATGTAAATCGCGAGAAATATTTGCGTCTGAAAATAATCTTGCAACGTGGCCGAATGATGGCCGCTTTACCGCTGTATTTACACCACTATAAATCTTTTTACTGCCACTAGTTTCTTCTCCCTTTTTTTTCTTTCTTTTTCTCTTTCTACTCGACACCATCCACACCGTTCTCTTTCTCTTCTGTTTTGTTTTCGTAGAAGTAAATTCATTTTATTGGTATGGTAACAACTAGACAAAACATAGACACCCACACTAAACACCGACTGCACTTTTTTGACTCCGCATTCCGTTCGACGGTCTCACTTACTGGTGTTAAAACATATACGTATATCATCCACGATAAGAATCTCACCTAACGAGAATTAATCATGTTCTTATTCGTCGAACCGTCGTTCGATACCGTCACATTCGCAAATCTCTATATTGTGAACATGCGCAATGTAATTTTTTAATATCGTAAGAAATACTCAATAGAAATTGTTAAAGATACAAAATTTTGTTTATAACTTTTCCTACCTTTTCATAGAATTTGTTAAAATATTAATAAATAATTTTGTTCTTATTATACATTTCTACAACGTTCTTTTACAATATAATTGTATGATGATCGACTAGAAACGATAGTTTCTATGTGGCGACTAATAATTTAAAAAAAAATTGTTTCGACAGGATTAGCAAATTAACGCGAAAAGAAAACGCGAAGACGGTAACTGAGAATATAAACAATACCGTGCCATGATACATGTTTACTTTCGGATAATTTTTGGACGACGGCCAACATCGTTTCACGCTCAGCACGTCAATTTGGTACTGGCAAGCAGCCGAAATTTTCGTCAAACAGATGTCCGAATGACTGTTATTATCCGCTTGTTACAAACGAGAGCGGAGCAGAATACTTAATCTCACGGCGCTAGTGATGACCGCCAAAAAAGAAACATTGTTGTCAAACGTAAAGGCCAACTCGTGATATATTTGATTGAATCGAAGTTGTGTTTCCCGCGTTGACGTTTCATTGAAATGCATCGTAACGTATACTCAGCAAATAACTTATCTCATAAAAACTTGAATATGCATATTTACAAAAAAATTGACTTTTAAATCACATGTTTTGAATATTTTATATTTTATATCACTGTCACTGCTTTGATCGAAATGAAAGACATTATTCTATTAATAAATTTTCAATGACAGTGTGAGAATTTACATGTCGTCAATTTTTTCTAATACATGCATAACAAACTACTTACATTATTCCATAGTTTGCAATAATAAACATACTTTTTAAGCTTTTAAGAATGTATCTCAAATGTACTTAGTTCCTATTTTACGTAAATTTCTTTTAACTCGAACTTCAACTACATACTTCGCATGAAAGCAGACATATTTGTTTGACTAGACGCTTCACTTTTGTTTTCCTAATAGTGATCAAACTTCAGGTAGTTGTGTGCATCGGCATTCGAGTTACTTCACTCCTAAAATAAAAATATATATAAATAAAGTAGTATAATAATAAGATAATTAGATATTTCTTTGATAATTTCGCGAAATAAGACGACCATAAGTTTAATTTATTCACAAAAAAAATGTTTTTATGCCTTTTTCTATCTGTCATTTATCAGATATACCGCATGGATGAATCAAAATGACATAGCGATTGAGATAACGCGTAGAAGGCAATTCATTTAAAATCATCCATTCGTTGAAATCGCATGTGCATATGAGTCTCGCACATTAACGTCGCGACCGAGTATATGCGAATTGTGAGTAGTAGCCAGTAGCTGAATTAGAGTCCGATCGTGTCAACACCGAACGATAGACGTGGCAACGTTGTACGAACGAGTTTAGTAGCCGGCTAGCCAAAGCACGGAATAGCCGACCGGTGGAACGTCCGTACGTCCGGGAACGACCTTCCTTTACCCATCCCGTGTCGAGGAACCTTGCCTCCCGGACTGCCAAACACTGCTTTACCTCCTTTAAACTAAGAGAATTCGTTATCTAAATACGTATTTACTCCTGTTATGGTTTTCGAATTTTTATATTCTTGCCTCAGTCTCGTTTCAACAAACGAAAAGGTTTTTTTTCTTACCATATAATTTATATTATGTCTTTTAAACCGAATCGTTACAAAATAATCATTAATAATAATCATTTATTACAGAATTATTAAATACTTATATAATTTTTCATTGCCATGGATATGTATACATGGTTATTTTAAAACGTAAATTACCTCACAATAGAGGGGTACAAATTGAAATTTCTTTTTTACCAATTAATGATTAACACTCGGATTAGTTATAGGTATTATAGAAATGCTAAAGTAAACGATATCACAGATTTCTGCGATAAAGCAAGGATTAAAATTTGAAGAATTTTTTTCAAATATCACGTTCTATGTATATCGTTTATTGTAATTAATTGAAATAAATGCAAAAAGTTCTGTTCTTCCTAGAATCATTCATAATTGGCTTATCTGGCTATAATTTAGCCACCAAAAAATGTAATATCATATCAATGGTCATTAACATCAAAAACAGGAATATTTTGTCATACGTTTTTCCTATGTATATTTACAAGATAGAGGTTTATTCGATTAATTCGCCTAGCTGCCAGAAGTATACAATATGTAATCTAACCGCAGTACATGTCCTAGGGGGTTTCACTTCGCAGTTGGCACACGTGCGCAGGTGGAGTATGGCTTTTGCTAGGTGGTAGTTTTTTACACTGCGAGTTCTAGTGGCTTTTTCCCATCATGTTTCTTTGGTACCCAACCGTACCAGAGAGGGGGGTGAGAGAGAAAGAGATAGAAGGAAGAAGAAGGTAGAAAAGATCGTGCGTGAATACACGGTTATCGAAAAAGGAAAGTAATACTCTCTCAGAGCTGAGAAAGAGAAGTCAGGGTTCAGACTTCGTTCCTTCCAGCTGGCCTGGCACGGCAAAGGAGGCCTTGTCGCGCGGCTGCTCGTTCGGTCAATGTCTTCTCTTTCTTCCTCACTCTTCCTCATCTGCCTTCCTCGTCGTTCCCCCTCTCGTCTCTTTTTAACCCCCACTTTCTACTCGATCTCTTCCCCCTCTCCCTTACTCTCCCTTCACCAGTACCTCGCTCACTGCCTCTTTCATTCTCCCCACCATTCGTGTGCTGCATCGCGCACACGAGACATGGTGCTGCTTGTGAATCTTGCTGTCATCTTTGCAAACGCCCGTCCGTCTTAGCGAGTTCGAGTTTAAACAAAATCAACCGTATCACAAACGAACATCTGATGGATATTATTTTTGTTGTTGTGAGCGACAAGAAAACCGCGTTTATTACGATAACGGTACTTAGGTACACGTAGAGGAAACTGAGAGAGGAAAAAGTCAGAAAGGAGGGGGTAGAGCGCCACCCGTTCAGAAATGTGCACTGACATCGCGGTTTAAAGGCACCGACGGAAAGGCGTTCTCATACGGCTTTTTCTACTGTGCGCGCACCAACATCTTCGCCTTATGCTTTCTTACTCACGAGCCTGACGATCCATCGACGTTCCCAGTGATGAAAATATAAATTATCCAGTTTGCTTTTTACGCCAGTGTAAATCTGTCGCAGAAATCGTGGTATGTTTACCATACGTGTTGAACATATAATCGCTTACTTGGTTAATCATACTTCGTATGCATGTACATGTTGAGTTCAAGCGATACCGAAAGTACACAAAAATATTCCTTTCATAGTTCGTTGTAATTATGATTATAGTACAGATCACCAGAAATGGAATTTAACTCAAACCGAGCTTGTGTAGTTAGCGATTACACAAACCTATCGTTAGAATTATATTGCGTTTATTACGATACCTACTTGCAACATCATCATCAGTTTTCATGTAAATAAGGACTGCTCTTTATAATCTGTTAGTAATCTTACATTGTTAAAAGTGTATTTCTCATATTGAAATTACTAATTGCTTATTATATTCTTTTTCTAATTTTATTGATGTATTTAAAAAATACAAAATTCGACATAAAAAAATTTTTTACTGGTATATTAATTAAAAGTCATATTTTTCATTTTTATTTAATTCTTGAATAACTAGATTTTTGAAATAAAGATATAATTTAAACTTTTTTATGATTGCAGAGTGCAATAAAACTAGCTGGCAAAAATAATGTCAAGAAATTGCATACATTATTATCAATAGTGGAAGAGAAACCAAAGGTGGATATAGGACAAAATAATAGACACAACGAGCATCACATCAAAAACCATTTCAAGCACAACCATTATACACACAATTCCATACTGACACCTTCTACAATTAACCAGGTAATTTTTTCATGATTAATGTTTATGTTTATATGTTATGTTAATTATAACGTTTCAGTGTAAGGTAAAAAAATGATCTAATTGCGCTTGGATCTTTTTATAGGGCCTAGATGCAGGTACAAGTGACGATAGTGGTAGAGCATCTGAACAATTGCATGGCCCTGGTATACCTAGGGATTGCCAGGACGCCGACAGTTCCAGGGACCACCTCAGCGATGTAAGTAATGTTATAATTATGAGTTGTTTATATTCTATGATGTTTATTCCTTCTAATTGAACGATATTAAACAAATTTGCCATTTGAATCAATTCTCATATTTGTGCAATTTTCATTGGTTCTACAGGCTAGCAGTCATTGCAGTTCGGGTAAAGGTTATATCGTAAGTGTCAGAAATATAACTTAAAATATTATATCCCTCTACATGTCTAGGATTGTTATAATAGCTACCTTGTGTCTTTTTTTCTTCTCATTACAGTGTGATAGTGAAGGAGAAGACGATAAGGTAAGTAACCATATTACAAAGACCATATGGTAGCAAATAAGCAATTGTAAGTTAAAAATTGGCCTTTATTTTAGGGCTCGGATGCTGAATCGATACTCTTTGAATCTTCTACCCCACCACCTCTTGCACGTAAATGTATGTAATACTTGAATCAATAATATACATTTGTTTGATATCAATACCTGGCATTTTTGTAAAATCAACCCTTCGTGTTGCAGACGAATTGCCGTCATCTTCACCACACGTTTTGCCTCCAGCAAACGGAGCAGGAGGTTCACCTCCAGACACAGGTGGACAAATTTCCAATCCAGCAACGGATGCTCCAGCGCCTATACCACCTCCTGTGCCTGCGTCTGCACCAGTTCCAACAGCGCCAAGTCCTCCCAGTCCTACTCTACCCCCTCACATATCCCAACCACCTGTAAGTAAATGTTTCTAATTTAGAGTTCTGTTACTATGAACGATATTCATTAGATTGAATATATTTTCAGATGACTAGTCCATTGGCGGCAAACCCACGTGCAATAGCTCCGCAGCAGCGGCCAGCTTCCCCTGCTCTGCCACCTCCTTCCTTGCCCCAACAGCCTCATACAACAATACCTGCATTACATCCACCTAATGTACCCCTTGTTTCTTCGAGTCATACAACTAGTCCCGCGGTAGCCAGTTTAGGCGTTACTCCAGCAGCACCATCAAACGGAGCTACAACTACTAGCTATCCACCGTCGATACCCATGGCTGCTTATCCTCAGACCCAACCATCTTATCCACCTCTTTATACACCATACACTGCTCTAAATCACAGTCCATACCTCCCACCTGCAGTTCCATCTCCCTCCCATTCTGCTTCTTCACGAGCAGAAGTGGTAAGTTATATATCCTTGCATTATATTTGAGAATTTGTTTGAGTTGAATAAATATTATGTATACTTATCATCATTATATCGATTGTTTTGATGGTAGTTGAATGAAGCGCTAATCCTGATCGTTTTCATTTTTAGAGAGGAAGTAGAGCTTCCCCATGTACTAACATAAGTAAACAACAACCTATAGGAAATAATACCACAAATCATAATACTCCTTTGAGCGCTGCCACCACAACATGTGTGTCTACTATCACTAATACAGTTACTACAGCAAATACCATTGCTCATAGAGACATGGTAGCCTGTAGTTTGACTGGAAGAAACAATAATTCGCCTCGTGGACACAGTCCAAATCGGGAAAGAGATAGTTATAGGTACAATCTTGTAATCATAAATATTCCTATCGTTTTTTGTAACAAATATCTTATAATAATGTTACTTATTATAGCAGTAACGTCAGTAGCCTAAGTCGAGGTAGCATAACGCCTGTAAGTGTGCCAAACACATCATCTCCAGCCAATTCTAGTCTACCTGCTTACACCAAACCACAGGGATGGATTGGGTATGAATGAAATCAAAACCTCTCCTATAATTCCTTTATCTTTTACAAGTATTTTTACAGTTTTTATATATTTTCATATGTAATTTACAGTAGCAGCACAACTTCACAATTGTCTCCGGCAACTGCAACATCAGTTCCAAGGCCAACACCTCCACCAGTACCACTTGGCATGCACACGTTTCCTCCGCCAATGTTCGCGGCACCCTTACCTCCTCCCGTATCCAGTTCCAGTCCACATACGTCACTGCCTTCACTGCCACCACCAACGACCAATCCTAATCCATTCTCTGCCGAGTCACTTTTTCAAACAAGTAAGTTTATAAGCTGTATTTTGATTTTGTTTGGGATTCGAGTAACAAACAGAGAAAGAAAACAAAAGAAAGAAGGTAGAATAAAAGTTCGAAACGAATGAGACACTAACCGAAACAAGGGGTGACTCATGTCGCAGGTCAGGCAGACCTGTTAAGGCGAGAGCTTGACAATAGATTCTTGGCATCCCAAGACAGAAACGTTGGAGTCGCAGTTGGGAATCTGGGTCCGCCTCCATATCTTAGGACGGAGATGCATCATCATCAACATCAGCATACTCACGTACATCAACACACCACACCTCTGCTTCCACCGACGGCCGCGACAACTTTGTTTCCGCCTCCTATAGTACGTGATATAGTTCCTCATATTTGTGTAAGAATAACATGTATCATTTACTATCATATTCATGCATTGTATGTATTTCTTAGTTCAAGGACATCCCGAAATTGGGAGGTGTTGAATCTCCATTTTTTCGTGGAAATCTGAACCTTTCTAGTTATTCTGGCTTTAATACCGGTCTCTTACATCCTGGAATTGGTCCACCTTCAACACCTTTTGTACCTCCCAATCATTTGACATCATTTGCACCAAAGGTAATCTTTTTAATGAACATAAATTATAAAAGTTTATGAATTGCTCAATGTATTTACTACAACTTGTATATTTATTGCAGAAAAGTGGAAAATGGAATGCAATGCATGTTCGTATCGCTTGGGAAATCTATCACCACCAACAAAAACAGCAAGCGGAAGCGAAGGCTGGTAGTGTCGTTAATACTAAAACAGAACTCTTGAGACCACCAGGTCATCTTTACCCAGGAGCCCCAGGAACTGGTCTTGGAATAGGAGCACCTTCAATGGCACCACCATTTCCCACTAATATACCACCAGCGCATCCTGCACCACCTCCACCTCATCCTGTCGGTTTTCTATCCACGCCAGCATCACATTTAGGTAATTTATTGTCGATCAATATATGAAATATTACTTCTTACAAGTAAACTGAATTAATCGTATGGAAATTACCTTAGGAACAGGAATGTCACCATTCGGAAGATATCCATCAACATTTGGTGCACCGAATCCAAATTTCCCTGGTCTTTCTAGTTTTCCTCCTTCGAGGGAAATGCCACCATTGGGTGGTCTAGGTTCTGTACACGATCCATGGAGAGGGTATGTATCTGATTATTTACTTCTACAAGAAAAATGTGTAAATCATTAATTATTCTTTCCTCTTTTTCTTTAGATTACAACGAGCCTCTACTGGATTTCCACCAACTACAGCGGTATCATGGAATCTAAAACCGGAACCAACTGCAATTGACAGACGAGCAGAACTCGAGGAACGAGAGCGAGAGCGGGAACGCGAGCGCGAACGCGAACGAGAACGTGAACGAGAACGCGAACGAGAACGCGAGCGTATAAGACGTGAGAAGGAAAGAGAACGGGAAGAGCAACGTGAAAGAGAGAGACGAGAGCGCGAAAAAGAAGAAAAGAGGAAACAACAGGAAGCTGCGGAACGAGAAAGAGAAAGGAGGGACAAAGAACGTCGAGAAATGGAGAGACGCGAGATGGAACGTGAAAGGTTACTTCATCAAAATCGGCAACACGTGGTTGTAGGTCGAGAACGATCACCTTTAAGAAACGGATCTGCACCTATAGAAAGTGGGGAAGTACGCGTGAAAGAAGAACCACGAAGTAAAGACGACGAAGTTGTGATGCTTCCAAGGCCACCTGGTCCTGGGCCTGGAGCAGTGTCCGCAACAGGACCTGGACCAAGTCCACTGCCTGAGACAAGGTATCATCACCCTCATCCTCATTCATACCTTGCAAGGCATCCGCATAGCATGCCTGCGCCGCATTCCATGCCACGAAGTATGCTACCTGGTTTGAGCGCACATCCAATGCAACATTTTCCACCTCCATCTGCGCCTACCGGTCAACCAGGAGGTCCTTGGCCTGGGGATCCTTTCCGAGATTATCGTTACGATCCCTTACAACAATTACGTTATAATCCATTGATGGCTGCTGCTGCATTTAGAGCAGAAGAAGAAGAAAGAGCCAAATTATACGCCGGCTATCCACCACCACCTGTAAATTCTTTGAGAAGCAAGGATCCAAGTCCTGGTCCATTAAGTAATTTGCATATGCATCATAGAGCAGGACCTGGACCCGGAGTGCCAACGCGACAACTAGAGCCCGCTTTGATGCACGCAGATATACATAAGAAGGAGGATGCATCCCAATCTCGATGATATATCCTCCCAGCGTCCTCAGCTTCTGCAAGTGAACGCACTAAAGGGTCAGCATTCTGAGCATTTCCGTAAAGTTTTCAGACCCCAGTGCTGATATTTTGCTAATGGAGAAGAGGCGTTATTTAAAAGAAATTGTACATAGATTATATAATATTTATAGTTATTGATGAAGTGCGAAGAAACGGAAAACGTATAGAACATTTAAAAATGACAAATTAATGCATTCATGCAGCTCATGAAAGAATCATTGATAAAAATGCCTTGTTTATGACCATAGAAATTCCGTTTAATTACGTGATGGAAGTTAAAGGACGAATCATCGATGCAAATAAACTAAGGCATTTATTGAAATAAAGTGGTCACAAAAAGAGAGAAAACAAATAATGACGTCGTTATGTGATTCTGTATAAGTTTCGGGGATCTGACTGTTCATAGCGATATAAACTTTAATCATTACGATAACTATGCGTATAGTTCACAAAAAAAAGTATCGTGTGTAATATTATAGATATTGTAGAATGCGAGACGATGCTACGTAAAGAAAGAAATTCAAGTTAAAAGCAAACTTAAGCGGATCTCTACCACTACTCAAAGTTATTTAATTATTTATTTATTGCGTCGTATAAACGAATCTCTACTACTGACGTACAGATACGATCGTAAAACAAATTGCCCTAATTTAATCGATATAATATAACAAAAAAAAGTTACATGTTTCCTTTTTTTCATAGAGATTAATTTGTACTGTAGTAATAATACTAAAAAACACGTACGAGGGGGCAAAAAAAATGATATCTTTGGCTTTTGGCAGCACAAGCTCGCTTTTCCTTTTTCATTTGCATGCAAATTAGAATCGCACTCTGGTGCTTCCTGTGATATGTATAAAACGTAAGATTATTTAAAAGTATTGCAGTTATTTTTCGTCGTAATTATAAGGAGAATAACAAACACAAATTGTAAATCAAATTCTTTTTCGAGAAATTATAAGCAGGGAGAATCTATCTACTGCAATACATTTTGCAATAAAATAAAATGAAAAAAAATTTATATTTGTCAGGAAAATTATAGGATTTGTGAGTAAACAGATACAAAAGCAGTTTGTCCGTGCCAAAGTGCTTTAATCAAAAAAACACAATTAACGCTATGTAGAGATATTGCAACTTCTGATTTTGTACCTATCAAAATTGAAAAAGAAATATTGTTTCATATCCTTGTTTCATCGTCCTCTCAATTTATCAGCCATATACGTAGTTATGTTACCAGAGAGCTAATTCAAGATCTCTCTTAAGAAGAAAAACAAAATAAAATATTCGTGCCATGGACCAGGCTACATTCGAAAAACTTGGTGCCTCCAAAAATATACTTACTTCTGTTAAATAATCAGGCTCATTAAACTGTTTCATTCATATTGTAAAGTCAAGATAAAAAAATGTGTATTATATAATTAACGACCATATGCAATTTAAAAATTGTAGATATTTTTCATCGATACAAGGTTGCAATGTGATGCAATGATTCTGTTCTTGTAGATATTGAGGAGTATAAAAGAGGATTTTGTGTGAATAGGTTTTTTCTAAAATTGATTCTTTGTAAAAGGGTCTAATAATCATAGTTTCTATCAAATCTGTCGTTTCTAGTACCTCTACCAAGCCTGAAACATTTAAACAGTTCATAAAGACCTCAGAAAAAAATATCACTAGTTTATAAATAGACACACTGCCACTACACTTTACGACAAAAAAAGTTTAAACCTTTTACATTTCTTTACGAGATTACGCTTACATATTACGTACTTATATTACTAAATAATATTTAGTAATATTTCTTCTGAAGTCTTCATGTTTTATATTTAATACTATCGTGTATGACAACGTCTCAGAATACATTCTTTTATCCGGGGTCATCGGCCTTCAGGTACCAATCAATAGTAATATACTTATCACGTGTGAAATTAATATATTTCAAAAGCAGAACTTGCGAATCACGAACGGTGTTTTAGTTATTGACAAAAACGTAAATTGTCATGAACACCGTCGTGGACAAGTGTAGTGTATTTTTGAATGCATAATACACTTTCCCAGTCAATATGATCGAATGAATTGGTAAAAATTGTTTTGCTTAATATATTAAGACGACCAATCAGGATGAACTGACTTTGGTCAAATTCAGCTCTTATTTTATATGTACAAAAAAGGTTGCTATCGAGAACTGCTAGAGCTTGATCTCGTGTAGCGACGGTGCCGATGTCGTGGATTATTTGGGGGACTACGCGAACGAGTTCTTGGTCTACGTCTTGGTGGCCGTGGGCTTCTGCGACGATTAATTGGTGGTGAACGTCTCCGATAACGAGGAGGAGTATTTCTACCTCCACCACCCCATCGTGGAGGCGGTCTTCTTCCCATTAAAGGTGACATCCTCCGCATCGGTAACGGTCGTGGTTTTGGTAATAATACTGGGGCAGCAGTGATTTCCTGACCATCTATTTGTCCTATAGATATATAGGAGAAATACTCATTAAATTAAAATATTGGTATCGATTAACAAGACAATAAGTAAGAAAAAGTTCGAAATTTTGTACTTACCACCATCCATGTGTTTCATTGCATTCTCAGCTTCATCTGCTGTTTCAAACTCCACATAAGCAAAGCCTCGTCCTTGATTTGGATGAAGCTTATCCATTGCAAAATCGACCATTTTTATCTGACCATATGTAGAAAAAATTTCCATAATATGATCTTTAGTAACATTACGGGTTAGATGTCCAATATGTATTTTTGTTGGTCTAGGAATCGGTGATCTTTCCCTACGTTTTCTACGTGGTGAAGGTGATCTATAATACAAATTAAATGAAATAAAAAAGAAGTTACAAGCAAGGCTATCTGTACACATGATCTCGATTAATATTTTCACCTAGAGCGTCCTTTGGGTTTTGGTTTATCAATTACAGAATTACTGCTCTTCTTTTTATCTTTTTCTCTGTCCCTGTCTCTGTCCCTGTCTCTATCCCTTTCTCTTTCTCTTTCCTTTTCCCTTTCTTTTTCTTTATTATCATGTCTACGCGAAGCATCTACACTCTTGCTTCTGCTTCGTTTTCTTCCTCTATCCCTAGAACTTCCAGAAGAACTTGCAGAACTGGTAGAGGTAGTACTAGAAGTAGAGCTTGATCTGGAACTGCTTCCACTGCTTGTGGACGATGATCCTGAGCTACTATCAGAAGAACTGTGAAATGTGAATAATAGAAATGTATGAGTATAATTTTTCATTTTTAATTATTAATTCTATCAGAAAAATATTTGTTTTCTCACCTACTGCCACTGCTGGACGTTGAGGCAGCCCGCTTTTTTCTATCCCTTTCTCTACCTCTTTCCCTCTTATTTTCTTTATCAGTGACTTCAGAGTCACTTTTACCCGTGCTATCTTTACGGCTGCGTGCCCTACGTACGCATGAAAACACCCGGTAATGACGAGGTTACGATTAAACTAAAAAAACAAGATCAAAACGGTAACAAAATAATATGGATTACTTACATCATAGTATGATATAAATCTTCAGGTTATAGGTGTGGTTTCGGCCTTATAAATGTAAGAAAATCTTGTTGAACGCCGAGCAAATGCCAATAATGGCGGACGGTGCCGCTAAAAGATAGTCGCCGATTCACAGAACACGTTCTCGTTGTTAGTATTTAACAGTATAACACGTATTTAACAATACTGCATGTAAACAACATACAATATCGACAATTGAGAACTTTATTCTATCAACGAAACATAATGGAATAACATACAAGATTTCTAAAGCATATGAAACACAATTACCAATAGAATGACACGGGGCTCGCGTCGTTATTCCCGCCGGGTTACGGTCATATTATCTGAAACCATGAAATTCATGAAAATCAGACCAAACAATAAAACGACAATTTTATATACTATTAAACTAGTTGCAAGATAAATGATACAACTACATTTGTTATTTGAAAAATATTTTTTTAGCACATTAACATAGTTATGTTTATATCTTGTATCACTCATATTAAATATAACGATAAATGTAAAAATTGCATATCATTCAATATCGAATCGTTTCAAGATCATGAAACAATTACAAATTTCTCTTATCATGAACTTAAAGAGTAACATAACTCACGTTTTTCCTTGCATATTTGTACAGTTGTGTTCAAAAATACATGCATAAAAAGTATTTTACCATTGATAAACCGTGCTTTTTAATACCGTAACTACTTGAAACTAAAAATTATTAAAGATATATATTGTTAGCATCTTTTAATAATTATGTTATCTATGTATCCACGTGTAAATTTCGATCAACGTTCATAAATTGATAAGGCTTCTTATGATCATCTTTATGAACACTCTTATAATAAGCCGCGCTTTTCAAATTCGTTCCTGATAAAGAGTATTCCTTCTAACTCATAGTTACTCAAACTATGGTTAAGACAGTTAAGACAGATAGACGATGATTTTATTAGGCAAAATTAAGTAGCTCCAATAATATATCACGTGATACCTACACCTACTCCGGAAGTGGAGGCACTACATAGATTTCAAGATCACCTCTACCTTTTTTAATTGAGTTACATGTACCACGTGATACGATCATTAGAAACCACCTAATTTTGATTTAATTTCTGCCCTTTTCAAAATCTGGTTTGACCCAATTGAAAGAATGAGAGCCCGCAATTAATACTTGCAAAATATAATAATAAATGCAATAAATAATTAAATCAAAGATATTCTAGCACAATTAGAGTACAATCAGCTTGTATTTCATGAATTTTATTTTTGTAGATTGCTGCAGCGATACGTAAGTACCGAAATGTATATGTATGTACATTTAAGTGATAATAACGAGCAATATTTATGTACAAGTACACCGAATTATAAACACTAAACATTCGTCACATCTTACGCATAATCCTCTAAAGCAATCCGTTTTAACGTTGTACCAGTCCTTTGTTTACTTTTATTTATTTCTTTTTTAAGTGCTCATTATGTGAAAACTACATAATTGGAGTGAAATATGGAAAATCGTATGTTTCCTTTGTTTTGGCACAGCTCATTGTAAGGAAAAAGAAAAAAATATATAATCAGAAAATAAATAGGAAACGAGTAACGCGTTTTATCAGTAGCGCCAGCAATGGAAGAAATATTTCTAATCATTTTTGTGTGTCCATTGTCCCTTTCTTTTTTATCAAAGATATCGGATATTCATCGAGGAAATGTTTCTTTAGCCTGAAAATATTCGATGTTTGATAAGCCCTTTAGCAGAACGATATGTGCTATTTAACAATAATAATTCGATTACCAATTTGTCGCAAGGTAACTGGGCACGCAATATTTCACGATTACCTTACGCATACACGGTTCGCAATTATTCCTTAAGCTTGCATAATTGATAATATTGGTCTCGCATACAAATACATAATACAGAAATCGCCATGCAATTTTTTTTAAGCAGGGTATATTACAAACTTAACAGTAGCTGTAGATATATCAATAAATTTATGCAATATATATATTACAAAATTGTATTCCCCTTGTTAACAAAGTCCCTTATTTTTGTTTAATTTTTTTGTTTTCCTTTTCTTTCTTCTATTATCGAGTAATCATCCACCATTGTAAACGTTTAAAACATACTGGTCTGTCACTTGCTTTCTCGCCTAAATATTCTAAATATTCTCTTGTTATACATCCATTCGTCCATCCATCCGTTTCCTCTTGGCATTCATACAGTTCTCTTTCGTATATCTTTCTAACCATTCTTCTTTTGTTTTATTTCGTAAAAATTAATTGATCATATTAGTGGTCACATCGATAAAATCATCATTTATAACAAACAAATGAAATCATTATAAAGTCTTATATTTTTTTATTATTTACGTATAAATATTGTTAAATATGTATATTAAAAATTTGCTACACATTTCATTTTACACGATTATTTTACACAGAATTTGTTATTCTATCCTGATAATGACTTAAATCGATTAAGTAACTTTTTGTTAACTGGACACGAACTCTTCTTGCATCAATGAAGATAGGAGACTATAATAGTAGGTTCGATTTTCATCCTGTTTACAGTGTTGCTCTACTTTCGTCTGTATTGTTACACAACGAAAAAAGAACACGACCATGAGTCAAAACTGACCCTAAAAAATAGTGCGCAACGATAATTCCTATTTTCTTTATTACTCGTCTAATTGTGTATTTTGATCGATAAAGAAAAGAAAAAGGAAAATTAATCGATGCTGCATTTCGAGAAATTGAGTCACGACGTCACGGTATCAAAATCTAAACTGACTTTATGCCGAGTACTAAAAAATAGAATCGTGTATGCTGCTAAACGAGGGAAAATTCGTCAGCAGCTGTTCTTGCTTAGCGATTATCGCTAAACGTTCGGAATTACTTTCGTTGACGCTTTCGTGACTCGATTACTTCGATCGTCAATCGGTCCGAACGCCTCTTTCTCCCTCGGATAAATGAACACGTTTTATTTCGTGTACATATCGAATCGAATGAACACCCCTTAAAAAATGACTAAATCAAAAATTTTTGCTAATAACGAGACAGACAGTCTTATATTAACCGTAGACTCGGCGATGAACACCTTTTTTTTTTTATCGGTTTGACGTTCTTCCGAGTTCAACGCGAAACAAAGAATTTAATGCATTTTCCGTTGTTAGTAAATCACAATGGAAATCATTAAACACCGATACCGATTTTTCCCGAAGATTCTTGTCTATCGACTATTATTATTCCACTGAATATATTTTAACATACCATCGTTCATAATACGCATTGTACACTGCGGGTATCACTAATAACATAGATGAACGATGACAGCGTTTGACGTCCTTGTTCCCTCGGGAAAATAATTGGCCTTGCTCTACGTTGTTTCAAGTATGTTGGCGGTGGATGTGGAGTATGGTAAATGTCAATCAACATTTGGGCCGGAAGAACTTTATAATATCCCGACCGGAATAATATCATTTGATGTAAATTATTTAGCTGCTTCGACACGAAGATTCAGACGGATATCTCGTAAGCGGCATATGTTCTTTCCTCTTTGGAATAGGAGACGCGTAATGACGGCAATTCTTGTACAATCTCCGTCCAGCCGCAAGATGGTGCGGAGACCGTAAAGGTGGGCTATACGGATATCTCATAGTTCATATCATAAACACTAGCACGATCCGGTGTCGGCGTCGTGGGCCGTTGTGATCTGTTCTCATTAGGCGCTGACACCATTTCCATAGAATCCGTCATTTCCAAAGCTCTAACAAAAGACATTGGTCTGCGTCGAGTATCGCCTGATGTCGGAGTAGTTGGTGTCGCCATTGTGGCTTTTCGCTTCACCTGTGGCGACTGATGCGGTGGGAAGACCGGTACTCCACCCCTCATTGCAGGATGATACGCCGTTCTAGGAGTATTCACGTACAATTGTTGAGTAGGACTCGTTGGATTAGAACGGTAATAATCGTACGGTGGTGGAGGTCTTTGCGAGGGAGACTGATGTGTCGTTGCATTTGCCGTACCGGTTGGAGCAGGGTAGCTGCCAGGAGAATTATCTTTCCACATATAGACACCACGTTGAGGTGAACCCGCTAATTCTCGGATATTGTCGACAGTATTGTTAGTTCTTGAATATGAATGATCAGTACCTTGACGAACGAGCTCACTTTCTGACAAGAACCGTCGCTGCGGGCTATAACCGGTTACGACGGCACCACTAGCAGCACCAACACCGCTATTATTTCCTTGCTGTACATCGTAATAAGTCGGTGCGTCGTTAACTCCTATAAAATCTGGCCGACGAACCTGCGTCGGCGTACCTGGATTTGATCTGTAACAGAGATACAATATTTTAATCTCCGTGCTTTTAAATATCCCACTTGGTAATTGAATACTCGACAAATGCACAATAATACAGTGAACCAAGATGAATATGCGAGTGCTGAGCATTGTAGCCATACAAATACGGCTCTGGCGAGACATACAGGAGAGAGAGAACAGCGCATCATTCCTGTTATAAAAATTAGCATCTATCCAAGAAAAAGTAAAAACGCAGCGAACCTAGGATATACACATGTATGTGGACATTTACTTGCGTGTTTGTCGACTAATACGTGTATAAATATGTATATAATACTGGATATCCCGACAAATATGTCCATCTTAAATGTCTTTATTATTCACGTAACAAATGAAAATGTTATTCAAAAAAGTTGCTTGGTTGCAAAAAATATAACACGATTCTTTTTTCCTAAATGAATGTCCAATTTTGTTTAAATGATCAAATTTGATAAAATAATGGATTCCGTGTACACCATAAATGAAAATTTTCATAAATAGAAAACATGTTTACCTGTTCTTTGAATGAAAACTTCATTTATGAATTTTATGATCATAATGGGAGACTAGGTTAATACTAAAAAGTTGAAAGTTTAACTGTGAATGATATTTATTAGCTACTGTTTATATTCCAAACACATCTACTGAACATGTTTCATAATGAAAATAATAGAGTAAAAAAAGTTATTATACTCAAAAATCAGTATTTCATCGAAATTTACGACAAAAGGTTGAATACTCCGTTTAAAAGATCGATCGTCAAATTTTTATTATATCTCCTCCTGGAAAACAATTATTGTCATAATCTGTATTGTTATATCTTTCTTGCAACCATACACATTTGCAAATAATATTTTCACTTATTACTTGAAATAATGAGGACATTTGAGGTGGACAGACTTGATAGGCATCTTTTGTATCTAGACTAAAGTATGCATTTTTCTTAAAAATATATATACATATATATTAATATGTATAATAGTAATATCTACATATATATGTATGTATATATGTATATATAGATAGATAGATATATGTATGGAATATACGCAAGAAAGCATAACTTTAAACTACGATATGTCCTCGTAGGATGAAGTTCGTGTTTACCTGCAGTAGGTTGCAACGTGATGGTAGAAAGCAGCTCCTTGCAGTTACCACCCCCTGCAGTGGGACACAAACTTATCTATATACCATATATCTTGTAATATGTACATGCAGAGAAACTAATTCTCTACGATATTATTGTGATCTACATCGCGCAACATTTTTTTTCGTCACGTTCCTTCGTCATTCAGAAGGTGAGAATACTGGTGAGAGAATAAAGGAAAAAAGAATAAGAGCAAGAGTGAGGTGTTCATAGTGAGGGATGAGGAATCTGAAGTAAACAGGCTTCACATCATGTTGAGAGGTAGCAAACAGGACATTGAAAAAGGAGACTGTTCAATTTGTATTGGTAGCGTGCTCAAGAAATGCAATGTAAACTATTACTAAATGTGGCGCTTCCCTCTTGCTCTCTACAACGAGATAAATTTTTGTGCAATGTGAAAACGCCGCGACGTACAGTTAAGAAAAAAAAAAAAAGAAAAATATACATCTAAAAGTTAAATATTCCAAAAGTACTTTATATATATATGTATATATGTATATCCACGGAATAGAACAAATATTTAATAACTTTTTATATCACGCAAGATGGTATCATACAATATACACTTGCACATATATTTCTTTCTTTCGAAGTATGTTTAATTTGAATTTGTAATTGTTCTATTTTCGTTTCAAAAGCAACAGACAAGCATAGTATACCTGCGGATAGGACTGGAAATTGCAAGTGGAGTTGGTACTCCAATAGCTTTAATCCGTTGCGTTGTTGGACTAGCGCCCCCTTGACCTTGGCCTCTTTGAGAAGCTGTGGCTGGTGAACCACTTGCTTCTGGCGATAAAGGATCAGGCGTATGACTCCGAGAACCGTTCATTCCCCTATAGGTATTGACAACGTACCTTATGTATATTAGAAAAACAATTAGCAAACGATGTATCATTTGCTGTCATTTTTTATTTTACCTTGGCCTTGGGTGAGGGCTGCCTCTAGTGTGATGCATTGGATGGCGATGTTGCGATGGTGGAGGGTGCCTGGGAGATTCACTATTCTCCACAGGTGGCAGGAAGAAATTGCTTTTAGAACCATGTCTTTGTACTGGAGGTGTGGGTTCGCAATCCGCAGATTGCGATGCAGTAGGTTCCATGTCTGTATCTGACCCATCTCGTCCAGGAGACAACTGGAAATAATAATCCAACTTGATGCTATCTTTATTGCAGTAAAAAATTAATGTTCATTACCAAATTATTATAGCACGCTTTTGTACATAAATAATGCACATTTCTTAGGGATATTGGCGTTCAACCAGGATGAGTAAGGAATAGGGAACTGAACAGAAAATAACTGCTGCATCTTTTTCCAACGTTGAAAATAAAATATTATGTAGAGGAAGAATCGTCACTGGAAATTGTACACTAAAGGAGAAAACTTGGAATTAACGAACAAAAATTTGTAAAACTTGAAAAATCGTGCAACATCTTCTTAAATGTGTTGATATGCACTACATTTGCGAGCAGCGATATACATTTTATTGAAGCTTTGAAGCGCGAGAAAAAATAGATTAGCATGAACCTGAAACATCCTAAAGCGGAGTGAATTACATATCTATAATAAAACTACATACAACTGGTGTGTTAAACATCAAAAAAGCGTTAAAGTTGCATGCTAGAAAGGAAGAGCTATTTACATTTGTAAAATCTTCTTGTATGTAGTATCAGAAGTATCAAGCAAAGTTGCACTAGCTCTTACCTTATTGTAAGCATTTGAACTGGCATTTCTAACACCATTGCTGCTATCCATGTAGGTTTTTACCTGGTTCTCACTGCCTATAGTCGATATCTCAGATGTAGAAACTCCGCACCGTTTTCCTGAATACTTTTCAGGCTTAATCAAACTGAAATGTTATAAATTCGTAATTACTTATTTATTCCATATAACATTTTGAATAAAAAATTAACTGATACATTACCTGGGGTATTGTGGTCCAAATTGCGTATAACAGCAATTGTGTAAGCAACCATGAGAAAAAGGATTGTAGCCTCCATTAAATTTACCCGTTACCTGTTCATTTGTTGTACGTCCTCTGGAAACAAGTACTACGTGAAAGCCAGTCAGTCCAAAGATTGGAATGAACAGAAGTATAACCACTCCCATAAGTACAAGTCTATTTTAAATTTAAGGATTATAAGATACAGTCATGTTTACAGAAAAGAGATTTATCGTTTAAAATTAATGTCGAACATAAATTGCAGCATCTCATAAGATTGCAATTATTAATTTAGGAAAAAAGGATACGCCACAATAGTATCCACTTCACCCAACTGTTGCTTACGTTCCAATACAAAATATAGGCAAAGTCCAAATATACTGAGCATATGAAAACTAAGTGACAGGAGAAAGAAAAAAAAGAACCTGTAATTCCTCCTACCAATACAATTATTTACCCATGGGCAGTGATGATCGAATGTCTGAAAATATAAAGAGAAAATTAGACTTTCATGCAACAGAATCATTCGAATTACTTTAAGTGTATACCTCGATACAATGATTGCACACGCTGCAATGTGAACAACGTGGAGGTCTATAAAACTTGCATGTAACACACCATTTCATGCGAACTGTAATGCCATTGATTTCTACATTTTTATATAATGGAGCATGGAAATCATCTTCTCTATCCTCGTCAGGAGGTGCTTTAAAAGAAAATCATGCTACTTCAGGAACTATATTTTTGTAAATTGTATTTGTAAAACTTGCACTTCACGTATAAACATACCTTTTGGAATAACACCTGGATCCATAAATGTTGCTAGTGTAAAATTTGCCAAAACAAAAAAGGTAATGACTCCTTGAAGAGCAGGTACCCATGTCCCCCATCGAAACACGTAATATTGACAGCTAGAAGGTCCAATTAATACATAGTGAACACACGTCTTAACAAAAGATTGGTATATTCTTAAGAACGAAAACAGGAGCGCAAACACTGCGGCCACTCACGAGAAGGTAGACATGTGTGCGGAACTTACGGAAAACAGAAGAAGAGTGTCGTGGTGCTTAATAGGGCTGTCCAGGCAAACGTAGCTGGTAGATACCTTGTCTTTACATCGCATTTCGGCATTCTGTACACTCCACTTCGTGGTCGACGATTAACGAATTATTAATGGGTAAGATTTCTGCTACCAGAAAACATGGCCGCGTCCATCGGCACTGCTTATTTGCAAATTGCGCGATCCGTATTTAGCACGGATTTCCATTCGCGCTATGCCTGTACATCCGTGGCATTTCGATAGTCTATCCGTCTATTACATGCGCGTCACTTCAGTAAAAACATCCGTAACGTGATTAATATTTAAGCACTTCTGCATACACGATCCGCGAACACACTACCTTGCTGACATAGATATATATGTATATACATATATATAATATACATATATACGTATATATATTGTGGCCGGACAGCGAGCCGTGCCCCCTCTAATACAAACGTTCCACAATATGATCCATCGAGACCTTACGGTTCATTTTCACGATTCCCCGTTCTTCTGTGTCTATGGAAACGTAATCTCAGCTTAATGTAATCATATGTAGCTTAACGTCGTTGCATGCGATATTTCCAAACCTTCGCAATTTCGAATTTCGTATTTACCGACAGAAAATACGAATACTTTTTAAAAAAACTTTCTTACCGACGATTCTAGGGAGCTCTAAACGCTAAAGGAAATCATTTCCACCGACCCATTTCCTTCCAAATGACCCATTTTTTTTCAAATCGTTATAGCAAATTCATTCAAATCTTGATTGAATACATATTCTAACAGTAATATTAATACATAAATTGATCTTCTTACACACTTTTTTCTACTAAACTGTCTACATAAGGTTACACCATGTTTCATAAATCTTATTTCAAAATATAATAATTGACATAGGTATTAATTTTTAAATTTCTTCATTCGATATGTATGTTCATTTGTTAATGGATTTATCAATTCTTTAATCAATGTTATTGAATCACTAAATTGATTTGAATATTTAAGTTGTTCAAATCTCAGGAAATTGGAAGATATTTTTAAAAGTATGGAGAGGAGGATTTTACTTATGAAGAATTTTCTTTTAATACGTTTCATGTTACGAAATAATTAAATATACGTATTAACTTTAATCGTACTATTCGTATATGCGTTAAATGCACATAGACTTTATATTTACATAGAATTTATGTATATTGGAATAGAAAATATTGCCATAAAAATTCTTTTTTAGAGTATCGTGTGAAAACGAGAATTAGCTTAAATTTCATAATAGCGAGCGAAAAACTGTCAAGGAAGGACCGTTGCGACGGCACTATATTAGGAAGTATGGCAGGAGGCCAACCAGATGACGAACTACAAAATAGCGAGAAGAATCCCATCGATACGAATCATCTAGAATGGATAACATGTTTCGCACACACCCGTTTGATACATTCGACATGTTTCGCTAATTTCTATCGATACAGTTTAAACTAAGTTATCGTGTCAATGAGTTAAATGCTTATTGCTAAATTCATGGCTTTCGGATTGAAATACAGTCTACTATTAACGATGCTTTACCACCCACGTCGTACATTTAAGAATTAGAACAGAATTATGCCACATACCAGAGAACTTTGTTATATAAACTCGGTTATTATTTAACTTTTACAATCAAGAATCCATTTTCAAATAAATTTCGCTACTTCATAGCATATTTCTCTTTTGCTCGTTAAAAACACAGCATTTTATAATCCCCGAACACTATTATAAGAAATTGTATTAGAGCAATAATGGATACCTTATGTAAGACCATTACTCAAATTAGAGACACACAAAAATTTAAAGAAACATAGTTTATCATAGCGCTATAAATATTTCAATCTTTTCAAATTTAAAAAATATACGTGGAATCTAATAGACAGAGGGAATAAACCTAAAAAGCAAATCCTTGGAATTTTCTTTCGTAATAATGCAATTATAACGTTAAAGAACAGAATTCGACGTATAGATCGACTAAACTGCAAGAAAGATTGCAGATAATGTGCTGTTGCGTTAACGCAACGTTGGTCCTCAATGACTTTTTTGATACCAGTGACACGAAATAATCAGTTATCTTTGTTGCTCTCCTAATCGTCACTTATCGTAACGCGTTTTCTGAAGTTGAACAGCGATAGAAGCTATCCTCGGCTGAAGTTTGCAAGCGACTTGCAATAACGATCCAACGCTATACATGCTATATGGAAGATTTTACATAATAATTTCAAGCGAAGCTCGATCTGTATGCACCAATGAGATAAAAATGGAAGAGATGTTATTATTAGGAGAATTGATTTTTCTGAGAATTAATTTCAAGACGATGCTGGATCACCGAGGGCAGTATCCGCATGCCTCTTTAACAAGTCGGCTTCCGAGGAACGGCCTCGTGCCAAGAGGACGATGATTTTCAGAACTTGGCACCGAAACGTAATTGCTTTTGCACGCTCGAAACGCCGTTGTCACTCCTCGGTGAGCATTGATGAGAGCTACGCGTGGTAACATCACCTACGGTGGTGACCACGACAACCACGACGATGATGGTAATGATGATGATGCGCTGGCAACCGAAAATATTTCTAATGAGACAAATTTACGTATAACGTATCTGTTGGCCGATCTTCGTACGCGCCCACGGCATTTTCAAACGAGCATCGACTGAATGAAAATGGGTTCGGTACAAACATTTTACATTCCACTGACATCCAAAGCGAAAATCTTGTATACACACGTCTATCGTGTCTGATTAATCACCTGCTACATATTATTTATAACTGTAGACTTATCTTTTGAGAATAGCGACTTCTCGCTTGAGCATCGATTCCTTTCCGATCTCCAAAGCTCTGTTCGATTCTTTATCCATGTGTAGAAGAATATAGATTTGCATAAACATTCGCAGTTTATTTATAAGTTAATGATATGATATGAATCAGATTTATTTTATTTCGTTAGTTAGAGATCAGAAAATAAAATAGCCTTCGTCTTGTTACGTTATTTGTTCTCATATTCTTTCATCGTTAAAAATGTTTTTACGTATGAGAAAAATATTCAACTGTAGGATTATTGGTAAATTATATAATCGATTGTTTCGATTCTAGACTGAGATCTTTCTTAAAAGTTAGTAAGAAACTTTACACTTTTTGAAACAAGACCAGGATTAGAATATAAAAATTGCAAAAACGATTTACCTCGTAAATTATACGAAGCAAATATTATAAATGGACAGCTTGAATATTAATAGAAATTAAGGTAAACGATGCTTTGCCATTGTTTATATCATTATCGGTATGTTGATACGACTAAACAGAGTTAGTACAGACAGTTTTGGAATGTTTATGGAGTCAAGTAGAATAATATCCACGGAACAGCCGTATTCTATTCGCATTTGCAGAAAATGACCACCGACCTATTTTCTCGAATCTGGAAAATGCGTGAGAATCGTTGATGAATCGTCTTGAAAGAGTCCGAAGGCTCGTTATATTTTTGTTGTTAGAGCAAACCAGGTGGAAGGTGGTGTTGTAATGGTTTGCAATGCGTGGGCAGCCGAATCTAAGAACAGCGACGTGTCTGAAAATTGCATGTAGACGTACTTTTTTATCGCATAGGAATTATTTGCTCGAAGATAGATACTCGTGGGGAGAAGATTTGCGTAATCAATGCTCCTTTGATGACATTGGATTGTATCCGCGATAATGAAATTTTTACTCGGTAAACTACGGAATGTTAATATATTTGTTAAGATAAATAATATCCAATTTTTTTTTTTACACTTTCTAGCATTTCACGAATGAACATGATATTTACATGATACCGGTTTTCTCATCTTTTATATTTCCTCTTACATTTTCTTCTTAATCGGAAATCCGAAACGTAATGTCTATGTTATTCGAATCTTTAAATATACCGGAGGAAACCGCGATTGTTGTTGTAACGAGTGAAAATAATCCACGATCCAGTAATACACCAACGATCACCGCGTTCCGATGATATAATTTAAGATGTGTGATCAATGTGTACAGGTGATCATGCAATTCGAATTGCAATCTTGTGTGATTTAGCGTCGGCCTTCCGACATCACGGAGGACCCACTTATAACATATTTCATTTTTCGTCGCGTCGCTCTATTTTTGCGCCCACCAGTTTTCTAGCTGGTTTACCAGACGCTGTGGATGTCTTTATACCGGGACGGAAAAGCCGCGGCACTTCAGGTATCCGTCGTCCGCCGTGCGAGATATCCGTCACCATGGTAAGAGTCGCGTAAACGTTTGCCCTCGTCGTCGTCGAGTCTCTCACTTTGTGTTCGATTCGACGTTTACTCGCCTTCGCGCAAGAATCATTGCCTTATTTAGTGATTTTCTTTTATAAAAGTGAATAAAAAAACGAAATTTACATGTACACAGTAAATAATTGCGAGAAGGAATAGTTGCCGAAGATTAATAATAAATAAAAAGAGAAGATTTGCCGGAGATTGATTATACGTACGATTTTTTTAATGAAAAAACGTGATGCAAATTGAATTGTTGCTTTACAGGAGGAAGATGAGCAAAAAATGGCTGTGATGCGAAAAGCGTTCCAAATGTTCGATACGACGAAAAGCGGCTTCATCGACACGCTGAAGATTTCAACGATATTGAACACAATGGGTCAACTATTCGATGATGCAGATTTGAACGCTATCATCGCGGAGAACGATCCAGAAGGGACTGGTAAGGTGAACTTTGACGGCTTCTGCAGAATCGCTGGTCGATTCTTAGAAGAAGAAGATGCCGAGGCGATGCAGGAAGAATTGAAAGAGGCCTTCCGTTTGTACGATCGCGAAGGAAACGGATACATCACGACGGCTACGTTGAAGGAAATTCTTGCTGCTCTGGATGACAAGCTCACTAGCGCGGATTTAGATGGTATAATTGCTGAAATTGATACTGATGGATCGGGCACGGTTGATTTCGATGGTATGTACTTGGTTCTTTTCTACATTTTCCTTGCAAAATTCTCAAATTAAATTATTATTGCCTCGAGTAATTAGATTCTACGTGATTATTATATTTTTAGAATTCATGGAGATGATGACCGGAGAATAATCATGGTTTGAAACAATTGGCAGAGCGACATCGAAGACAATACATTTAAAATATTATTTTAATATTTTTGTTGGCACTAGAGTATCTTGAAACTTGTTTAATAAAACGGTGATATACATTTTTCATTTGTTATTTATTAAAAATCCTACTCCACTTAAATCTGTAATTCGAAAGAGTAAGTTGTTGTATTTGAAAGATGCAAATAAACTGTACACGCAGAAGACCAGATTTTATAATAAACATTTGCTCTTGACGGCAATTTATTCATTACAATTGATACATCAATAAATCTTTTCTTTAATTATTAACATTAATAACATCTCTTGCGCGATAAGTCCGTCGTATAAATCATCTTCACACGACTTCTAACAAGGCGCGCTTCGCCGTAGGAACATTTATGGCTGAGTGATGTCGTTGGTGGGTTGACCTTGGTGGAAGACGAGAACGTCTTGCACGAAGATGTTGGAAACGCTGAGAGCACCAGGAGCCAACGGTCTTTCCAGAGGGAAGCCGAGAGGTTTGCCATCAAGGGAGATGGCACCACCAATGATTTCAGAGATTGGTTTGTTCTGGTAGTATTCGCTGACAGATGAGTCCTGAACAGTTTGTGCTTGTGCGTAGATTCCTTGGAAGCCACCAGCGTGTTGTTGTCCGCTGGCGACGATGCCACTTCCTGAGATTCCACCTTGGACTTGAGAGTTTGGCCAAGATTGAACTCCTCCGATACCTTGGGCTCCCTGCATGCCATACGGAACATTCACTCCTTGTAAACCTTGTCCGATTCCCCAATTTTGCGATGATACTCCTCCTTGCAGAACAGCAGACAGGCCTTGTACTCCGCCTTGAATTCCGCCTTGTTGTGCACCCTGGACTCCTTGAACACCTTGGACGCCAGCTACACCTTGAACGCCAGCTGCACTTTTGACTCCTTGAACACCTTGGACGCCAGCTACACCTTGAACGCCAGCTACGCCTTGAACGCCAGCTACACCTTGAACGCCAGCTACACCTTGGACGCCAGCTACACCTTGGACACCAGCTATACCTTTGACGCCAGAGACACCTTTAACACCTTGAACACCTTGACCACCTTGCGCACCCTGGAGACCTTGTGCACCAGCCAGACCAGATAGCGCTTGCAGTCCTTGTTGTGCAGATTGGACGACAGATTGAGCAATGTGAGATGAAGGCCACCTGTTAATATGATGTCCGTGATGCAATTGTTGTTGTTGTTGTTGTTGTTGTTGTGCGTTCCAAATCATTTGAGCACCCTGGCTGTGATGTTGTCCCTGTTGTCCTTGTTGAGCTGCTGCTGTTGCCGCTTGTATTTGTTGTTGGATCTGTTGAGCTTGTTGTACTATTTGCTGTTGGCTTGCAACTGCGATATGTTGTCCGTGTAATCCTAAAGATTGTGAACCACCAACACCAGCAGCGTTAACAACTCCAACTCCTTGGATAGTGTATGTCATGTCTTGTCCTTGACCAACAGGGTTCTGGATTTGAGTATTGGGATACTGTCCGTGGTATCTGGTGTAGACATTAGCATACTGATTCCTAACAGCTGTAAAAATGAAATTACATATATGGTTAGTAATATTATATAATGATCGCCGAGTTTTTATTATTATTGATAGACCACCATCTATTTGTTGCTGAGCATTGACCAAGTTCTCAGGAAGAACCTCAACGTTTTGTTGAACTCCACCGTCCATTTGCCAAAGTTGTCCTTGTTGTTTCAATTGTTCGTATTGGTTGGCATTCACGATTTGGTATTGTTGGGCTTGGTAAGACAAGTTTTGTTCGGGGATTACTGGTCCGTATGGCACATTAAGTGGGTTTGGAGAAGAGATTACAACGAGAAACTGAAGTGGGAAACCTTGTGGTTGACCTTTGGGAAGAGACAACCTAGCAGGGAAACTGAAGATTTGGTGTGGCTATAAAAATACGATTAATTATGATTAATTACAATTTCATTAAAATCTTTTTTTTCAGAAAAGTCGATGTAGAGACGATTTACAAACCTCAGTAATGAAGAATGGTTCCTGAGATCGGATAGCAGCATTAACACCTTGTTGAATTTCAGAAGTAGATGGCCAGTCAGGGCTCTGTCCAGGAGCTTGCTGGGAGTTCCTAATGATGATGTTCTGACCAGAGTGAACTAAACACGAAATATATTAAATATTAGAAATAAATTGATTATAAATAAATAATTCATAATTAGGAGAAATATTGAAACTTACGGTTTTGGATGAATTGGTCAAGTTGAACAAAGAGATGTCGACTCTGAGAGATACTAATTGGTTTGCCTTGGTAGTCATATTTGGGTCCAAGGAAGACACGAACAACTGCGTTTGGTACATTTTGTTCACTGTGAACCGTGACTTTGTATTGGTAGGGTTGATGGTCTAATCTTTTGAGATAAGCCTTAACGTTTTGCTGTTGTTCCTGTTGTTGAGCTTGCTGCTGCTGCTGCTGCTGCTGCTGCTGCTGCTGCTGCTGCTGCTGCTGCTGCTGCTGCTGCTGCTGCTGCTGTTGTTGTTGTTGTTGTTGTTGTTGGTTAGATTGTCCAGTAACGCAGTTAAGGTCGATGTAATAGTCGCTGAAGAGAGTGACCAGCTGGCTAACATCGACGTTCTGGATGGTAACGCCAGGAAGGACAAGATCGTTGTACTGGTAGGCAGGCAAAGACTGTTGATATTGTTGGTAAAGATTCATGACCTTTTTGAACAATTGGTAGAAGGCTGGATCGTGAACAGCAGTTTGTCCAAGTTCAAGAGCCGACGGTGTGTAGTCCCAAATGTTCTGAGCTTCAGGAGCATTGCCAAGGAGTTTGCGAGCAGCAGCCTGGAGGCTTCCATAGTACCTTGGGTTGACGCTTTTACCAGTTCCTTCGATCAAGTCACCAAGAATGTTCATACCCTGTGGTTGGTACAAAGAAAGGAAGGCGCCTTGTGGGGTGATCACATTGCCAGAGTCAATGGCATCCATCAGTCTTTTTTCTAGAGTAATAACACTTTGGATGAGCTTATTCTTTTGAGGTTGGAGTTGAAGATTCTCTGGACGACCAGCGAATTCAAGTCCATTGAGAACGCGAAGATGCGGTTGGTAAAGAGCTTGTACATTTTCGTAGTTAATTTCAGAGATCGGACCAAGCCCGTTCGAAAGACGGTTAAGTTCGTAGTGAGCCAAAAGTTGTTGATGAAGATACAGATATTGAGCTCCATGAGCAATGGTGCTTTGTTGGTCCTGTTGTCCTCCTTGTTGCAAGTATTTCCCTACAATCTGTTGTTGATACTGTTGTTGAGTCAGAGGCTGTTGTTGCTGTTGTTGTTGGTCCTGCTGTTTCAAGACAGATATTGATTATATTAACTTTATAGTGCTTCTTTAAATATTTAACTATAATTTTTAAATTATTTACTTCATCCAAAATGTATCCAGCAAGGTTGATATAGGAGTAGTATGCTGCAAGACCAACGTCTTGAGTGAAGTAAGACAGTTGATGTTCATCTTGAGACAAGAGTGCAGAGTAGTTAACAGGGATGAGAATATTCTGAATGCCTCCTTCCTGGACTTTTTGAATGGCAATGTTTTGGGCTTCTTGGATGATTCTAGCATCCAAATGATACTGGGGCAAGATTTCATAAACAGGTGGAAGGATGACTCCTTGGGTGTCTGGGCGAGTCAATACAGCACCAGCTAAAGCCTATTGGATGAACAAAAAAATGATTTAATGGAATACATGTGCAAAATTAGAGGCAATACAAAACATCTTCAATTCAATTCAATGCACTAATAAATTTCTCTTCCTGTAGCTTCTACATACCTTAACAAATTGTCCTTCGTTAACATGAACACGGGCCCATGCAGCTGTCTTGAGAAAAGTCTGGTAGTCCTTGGCACCCAATAAAATCCTGTAGAGTAGGGAAACTTCTTTCCGAAGCTGGCTGATTGAATTAGTGAACACTGTACCCTGAGGTTGAACCAAACCAGCTTTCACAGCACCCGCATAGTACATTACTATGATTGGGTTGTTGTACTGGTGAGCATTGCTCTCAATTTCATAAGTTTCACCAAGGTTCTGAAGTTCTTGGTTTGGGATTGGCTGTGAGATCTTCTGCAGGAGTTGGATGATGTCTTGCTGTTTGTTAAGGAGATTCTGGTCAGCTGAAATAAATGAAAGTATTTCTTTGGTATGAAAGAGGAATATAATGTTGTGGAATTTGTTATATTACACATATGCCTTTAACTGAATATGTTACCATTATAGAAATATAATAAAACAAATCAAACAGTTTAATTAGAATCAAAGTGTCAATTATAAAGTGTTACTATAGAATCAATTATACTTTCAGAAGAAAGACAAGCAGAAGATGATTTTGAGTAAATCAGTGGTCCAGAATTATTCCCATGATACTATTACCAAAAGTTTCAAAATTACAAATTTCAGGATAGTGATTTCAAATAGTAACTTACCAGCATGTTGTTGTTTGACATTTCCACAGGCCCCTAAGGCCACCAGAGCCAACAGGACAATTAAGCACCTCATTGTATTATTCAATGATGCAATGCGATGCTGTCTGCCTCTTCGACCAGTCTTTTATATCCAAATCCTATCAAAGAAGGGATTTATCGGCGACCTGTCGACCCACCTCCCTCAAGATTTCGCAGTCTACCCGCGATATCCTTAACTATTTCGAATGTATTCGACGCATTCGATCGAAGGTTAAATGATGAATATGTATATATACATACATTATCATGAATAGATTATGCATTATTCTTCTACCAAAAATTCGGGGGTCTCTTTATCTGTGACTGTTTATCCAAACATTCTTAAGAACTTTTGCTTTCTACTCTAGTAAAATATTGCTATTTAACGAAGTTGCATTTACTTTATATTCGTCCAAATAGTATTCAAGTGAAAATAATTGGATCAGAAGTACATGCATTACTTAATTATATTACTTTCACGATAGTTACTTCATAATCGTAGCTTAACTTAAGAAATACGAAAACAGTTCTAAAAAAGAAATGTACAATATATACGTAGGAAATTATAATGTCATATTAGTAAGTACATAAAGTGAAATAAAATAAAATAAGCTTTATTAAATACTTATATTTAATAGATTTTATTATATTTGCATCTTACTTATACTTGCATCATCCACATATTTATATGAAATATATTTCTCTTGAAATATTTAATATACATATATTTGAATAAACTTATTTTTTTATTCAAATATGTAATTAATGATAATTATAGAAAACAATAGAGAAATAATAAATAATATTTCAACATGAAATCTTTATTTTAAACAATAAATTTTTGTTTACAATATTATTTTGTAATTAATAAAAAAATATTGAATCAATATTTATTTTATATATTTATTATATATATTAAAAATATTTTTAATACAATCCCAAAAAAATCACAGTGTTGAAGGTCATCAATATCTTCACGCGCGGGATAATGTAGGGAGATAATATGTAATATGTCTTGAACTCTCAGGTGACTATATGCGCAAAGGCTATCACTCTGTTTATTTCTTAAATGTTTTTACTATATTTTTATATCCCTGGGGGGTACAAAGAAAAAAGTACGCAAAATTATATTGACTATACAATTTTCCAGTGCGGCAGACAAAGCAGAGAAAATAGGATACATTTGTCCTTGCTTTATCATCGGAAAAAGTGTTCGTTTTCTCATTCATGCATAAAATTTGCAATAACAAATATAAAATATAAAATTTAATAAATGTATTACATATGTTCAAACATTTATACATATATAAAATACTCTTTTTAATCTTTTACTTTTATCTGTTACCATATTATTTCATCCGATTAAATTTCATATAATTTTACAAAATACAAAATTTTCGAAATACTTAATTATATCATTAACTAATATTATTTGAAATATTTTTGTAGTAACAAATAACTTTTTTATTCTTCGATAATATGATAATATGTTTAACATTACATATAATTGCATATGAAAAAAAGGAAGACAAGAATCATGTACAAGAATGATAACATAAAAAAACAAAAATATATTTTCGTTTTAGATAGTAGCAGCGCAATCAATCGTAATTTTTTTCTTTCATTTCACAATATCGTTTTACTTTTCGTTTTATTACATTGATGCAATAATTTTGTATAACTGACTAACAAATTTAAAAAAGTTCAAGATGAAATTTTTTAACCAAGAAAGATATATTTTGACATACAATTTTTTGTCTATTCTCTCTAAAAATTACAAAATTAAAGAAGCGCACATGTTTTTTTATTTTGTTATTATTCACGAATTTTATGAAGTAGCTGTATGCTTAAAACTTATCAAAATTAGTATCAATTATAATGGTCTATTATAGTTTCAATATTTTATAATTTTTTTCTATTAAGATAAAACTGGGAATATAAATAACATAAAGTGACATAAATTTATGTTTGATATTTGAAAACTGACTTAGAGGTCAATTTTAAACATCAAAATATTTGAACACTATCGATTTCTACGTAGTTTGCGTATAACAAGTATAGTATATAATTTAAATGTGAGCGCTACGGATCCATGAAATTCATTCCACAAATAGATTCATTTTCTGTTCAGCTTATTTCTTATAGCAATTTATCGAAAACGGAACGATTATTCAGGCCATTAATTACGATCCAATTGTCCTTTCATTTCTGTTAACCGATTCTGTACATTTACGTTTGCACGTGTACATGTTTTATATGTGTATACTGTCATTCGTAGTACTGAACGTAACCTTGAAAAGCCCACCCTCGGAGCATAGGTTCAATTGTAGCGGGTGAAGTAACGCTTTGTTACTATCTATGCTGAATTAAGAAATCATATTGTGACTTCCAATCGGAAACCGTAATCTTTGATAAAACGTATTCATGAAAAATCGAGAAATTATCGAGAAGTGACGTTCGGTTGTTGGTGTAGTAAGGTGCAAGGTTAGAAAAGAGCACGAAAGTTTCATTGGAAAATCAGAAAGATGTTCTTAAGAATTTAGGCGGTAAATGCCGCTGTTACGTGTCACAATTGTTTTGTTGAAATCAGTATGGTGCAACGCTCAGTCGCGCTTAGGCGCAACGTTAGGATTCTATTAATTGGTGATCGTGGAGTCGGCAAGACTTCTTTGATCTTATCATTAGTCAGTGAAGAATACGCTGAGGATGTGCCCTGTAAAGCAGAAGAAATCACTATTCCAGCTGACGTTACGCCGGAACAAGTACCAACAAACATTGTAGATTATTCAGGTATATCAAAAATGTGTTTTTGTATATTATTTTCATAAACATTAATTGTCTACTGCATCAATACTATTTCATTCATAACTTTTGATTTATTGCAGCCGCTGAACAAACTGAAGATCAATTAACTGATGAAATTCAGAAAGCACATGTAATTTGTGTTGTTTATTCTGTGGTCGATGAGGATACTTTAGACAGAGCAGTTACGTATTGGTTACCATTGATTAGGCGATGTTTAACAGATCATCGTTGTCCAGTTGTTCTTGTGGGAAATAAGATTGATCTTGTTGACTATTCTACTATCGAGGTTCAGTAAATTAAATGACATTTAGAATGTTTATTTTTCTTTTTTCATTATTAATTTTATTTTTTTGTCTTTAGGCTGTATATTCTATAATGAAAGAATTCACTGAAATTGAAAGTTGTATAGAGGTAAAAGGAGACTATGATTGTAATAGCATATGTTAAATAAGTCATAATAAAAAAATTGTAATTCATATTGTATTTGTTCTAGTGTTCCGCCAAAACATTACAGAACGTTTCAGAAACTTTTTATTATGCACAAAAAGCTGTTTTACATCCTACCACACCACTTTATAATTATGATACCCATGAGGTAACACTCATTATAAAGTGTATATGTATAATCTAACACATTTATGAACAACTTATTAATATAATATTATAAATTTAGCTTACAGAAGAATGTAAAATTGCACTACAAAGAATTTTCAAAGTAAGTGTGTATGATTACAATAATATCTTTAGAAAAATACTCTTTCTGTATATGTTTTACATTCATATTGTTTTATTTTGTACAGATATGTGATTTAGACAATGATGGCTTGCTAAATGATATGGAACTAAATACATTTCAACAATGGTGCTTTAATATTCCCTTACAACCACAAGTTTTAGAGGATGTGAAGGCTGTATTATCAAAAAATATTCAGGATGGCATTTGTTCTGGATGTGTTACTCTGAAAGGTATTTTGCACATTGTATTTTCTAACAATCGGCATAGAAATACATTTTTGTCATTTATAGGTTTTATGTATCTTCAGTGTTTATTTATACAAAGAGGAAGAAATGAAACTACTTGGGCTGTGTTAAGAAAATTTGGTTATGATAATGAGTTACAGATGTCTAAAGAATACATATATCCACTGTTAGTACATAATTAATTAATAATATTATAAATACTTATTTTACTTATTATTATAATTATTTTCGATATGTTATATAGATTAAAAGTTCCTGTTGGATGTACGACTGAATTATCACACAAAGGACAGGAATTTTTAACATTGTTATTTCTACAACATGATCGAGATCGGGATGGTGCTCTTTCTCCATCGGAAATGGAATCGTTATTTTCACGATGTCTAATACCACCTTGGGGAGATGAATATAAATATACTGTACCCACTAATGAAAAAGTATGCTTTCTTTTTTCATTGTTATCATTTTATAATATCTTTTACTTACTTCACCATTGCTTTTCGTAATAGGGATGGATTACACTTCAAGGGTATATGTGTCAATGGACGCTATTGACTCTTACAAATGTGCGAAAAGCATTAGAATATATGGCATATCTAGGTTATAACATGTATAATAATGAATGTCAGACAAATGCGATTCTAGTTACTCGTGAAAAAAAGTTAGATTTGGCAAAAAAGCAATCTAGTAGAAATGTTTACAGTTGTCATGTAATTGGCCCAAAAAGTAGTGGAAAGACAACATTATGTAGAACGTTTATTGACCCTAAACTCGAGGTATACGTGCTTGTTCGTACACACATATTTGTATACGTGTATCACAATATACCTTCAACGATATTTATGTAACACCTGACATAATTGCAGAAATTGACCAATGAAATGGTACCACCGAGTTCACATGTTACTGTAAATACGGTACATGTGTATGGTCAGGAAAAGACAATAATTCTGCGAGATATAAACATACTAAATGTTCAGGATGCTTTAACTCCAGCACAAATTCAGTGTGATGTGGCAGCTCTTGTTTACGATGCTAGTAATCCTAAATCGTTTGAATATATTGCACGGATTTACATCGTAAGCATTTCTTTTGCACTGTTGTATAAAGACATTAGAATTGTTTTTCCTGATATTTGCAATTAAATTCAGCACCTTTTCCAGAAATATTTTGCAGATAGTAAGATCCCTGTTCTCATAATAGCAAATAAGAGTGATCTATCTGAAGTAAAGCAAGATTACCTGCTACAGCCAATAAGTTTTTGCAATAAGTACAAACTGATGCCACCGCAACCATACAGCATCTCCCGTACAGTACGACGTGAAATCTTCGTTAAACTAGCGACAATGGCAGCTTTCCCGTAAGTTTAGTTTTTTAAAACATCAATTAAGTAGAAATATTTTGCATAATAAACGCTCCTAAAAAGTTGTTGTTTTAAAAAATAATTTTATTTATTTGGAGTCGTAAAGAAAATATCATAAAACTGGACACATTTGTTTGATAGTATTCGGTATCTTTTATTTAGTATACCTTATTTTAGTATATCCAGAATTATTATTAAACACTAACAAAAAGATTTCATGTTTAGCCGCTTTCAAGGAGCATGGGTATTATTTTACAGAGACAGGTTGGTCTGAATTTTTGCAACATCGTAAGCATTGTAAGCTTGAGCAAATCGTGAATCACATTTCTTTTTTCATTTATATGTCATTGCACGTATACACAAACATATATTCTTCAAATGTGCTAGGCGATTTGCTCACATTAAAGGATGTCGCATGTTTAAGACTATCATAACAAGGTCTTAAATCTTTTCAGTCCTTTGAGGCGAATGGTCCACATGTTGCTTGTCAAACCCTCACCCACTCAGTGGTGGAGTTCTTTTACAAGGTTTTTGTTTGTATTATAAGTTTCTGTTAATTTCACGGAGTGCTCACGACTTACAATACAAAATGATATCGATATTATTTTTTTGCATGAGCATGAGACATGATTGATCTTCATATCTTGTTTTGATTGTTTACATTATACACATATCTATAAATTCAAATTTATTTTTTTTTAATTATGTGTCAAATTGTGATAAAATTCAAATATAAAAATCTAGCAGTTTTATTGTAGGGTAGTATGTTATGTCTACATTGTGAACTAATGTATATATACAAACATTTTATATTGTGAAATAATGCATATATATGAATTTTTTCATACTGGAGAATTCATAGAATTTTAAATGATTATTATGATAAATAATTCTTGATTTTTCAGACATATAAATCAATTTGGATTATTACAAGGGGATTCGATCGTCTGGTGGAAAGCCGGTCTTGGAATTGCGGTTGCTACCGTCGCAGGTTTTGTGGTGATGCGCGTCTTAAATACAGAGAAAAGATAGTCTACCATATTCCTTTTCTTGCACATTTAACTGCCTCTTTTGGTCGAATATAAAGCCGTCTTTGAGAAACGCGTTAAGTTAATAAACAATGTTCTTAAATCATTAATTTCTTATATGTCCTTGATTACTTCATTACGAGGATCAGAGCTTCTTATTTATAATTTTATTCTCTTTAATGTATCATTTCATTTGATCAATTAATTTTGTTGTTTATATACATTCTGACATTTCATCCATGTATCATGATAAGCTTTGCATGTATCCAAACCTTCACTTCTTGAAGCGCATTCGAAAAATTCTCGTATTTCGGAAATACATAATTCTTGCGCGTTTGTAGAATTATTGTTAAAGCCGGCTTTAGCAGAAGATTCATGTCCTACATTGCTAGGAAGTGCGCTTTCGATTGCTTCACCCTTGTATGAATCATTAATTTAACTTGAAGTGATTGATCATTAATTTCTAAAGGAAAAAAGCAAGCAATAATATTAGTACTTACCATAACAGAGCCAGCTGCAACTTCAGCTGCCGTACTAGCAGCAGATTGAAAAGGAAAGGATTGATTATTGTTATTTGTCCATAATTGGGATGATGAAGTTTTTGCCTTAAATCTATATATATATATAATTTAAATTACAAAAATCAAAAGAAAAGTATTTTCTAATATAATTGTGTTATATGTACATCATGTAAAAATTAATGTTTTATTTTACATTTTTTGTCTTATATGTAAAATTATTACTTTATCACATATATATACAGAAAAAAGGTTCAATCAAAATGAATAACACTCATATAAACAGGAATCAAATTTATTTTAATTTATTTCACTTGCATACATGTACACATTTTATCCAATTTATATAAGCAGTGATTAAAATAATTCTAGCTCATGGTAAATACAGAACCCAAATTTTTATGAGATCTACTAAATTCATCAATATATTGCCTATCTTCCTGCTATCTTCCTGAATGCCTTGTTTAAATTAAACCTGAAATTAAAAAACAAATTTAATGGTTGGCAATTGGCTCATGCTATATTATGAAACATATATAGAAAAATATTATTTAAAGCTTACTGTTAGATGCCTTGCACTGACGAAGAGCCTCATTAAAGCCTTCGCACAATGAAAGATCTGATTGATTTTGGGCACATTCTAAGAATTGTTTGACTTCCCAAGCGCAAACACCACCAGCAGGTGCAGAAACTGGTGCACTTGGTGCACTTGGTGCTACAGCTGCTGGTGCAGCAGCAGCCTCACTGGAACCACCACTGAAGAGACCAGTCACTGCGTGTCCAATAGTATGACCAACAGCAGAACCAATTGCCACACCTCCAGCAGTAGCAGCCATTTGTCCCATGAGGGATGGCTGTTGAGGCTGAGCTACCATTGGTGTCGATGCAGGATGATGTGCTGGAGTGGTTGCAACTGGAGCTGAGGCTCGCCTAACCCTAAATTATAAATAAAATTACTTTTATTGTATGGTTACACATGCTTACGAAAGTAATTCAAGAACCACGTAACTTCACTATGATAAACGTGATTCCGTTACATTCGACGAATCATTAAACATTCAAAGACAGTTTATGAAAAATTACACGTACGAATATGATTAAAAAAGGAAAAATACTTACGTCCTCGGAGGAGGATTTGCTGCTCGTCCACGTCGTGGCATGTTTTTGCGTTTTGGCACACTAAATTTCGTATAACACAATACACGTTCGTACTCTTAAGAGTTTAATCTGATACTGCAATGAAATCTTTAATGCTTTTATAAGTTACGCAAGTAAGCGAAATTGCGCAGGCTCAAGCGTAGCTATCGAGCTTTCCAGAAATAAAACAGGAAGTACACTATCAGAAATGTAACGAACTTCAGTTCATTTCGAAATTAACAAGAAATGTATAATAAATCCTAAATGATAAGTCCGAATAACATTTTAATAAAAAATTTTACATATTTTATATATTTTTATATTAATTATACACAAACATTATTGTATTATATGTTACAAACTAATATTTTACAATATAATATTCAAACTATGATGTTGGCTATAATGTTTAATATATATAGTTATTGAGTAGACCATATTCATAGGATTCACATATATACACATACATATGAATTAAAAAGTGATTATTAATTAAAGAAATATTAATCTTGTATTGCAAAATGAAAAATGACTTTTTATTTTTTAAAATACTTCTACCTAAAAATAAAAGACTAACGAATTTCCATGCAAGTATATTACAATTTTATGAAGTACTATTGCATGATTTTATGTAAAATGTCCTACTTATAGCTTTTTTATCAAATGAATATACATATAAGTATATATAATTATATTTATCACTGAAATATATGCAATAAAATGAATCAGTAATTACTAATAGAATATCTATTTCTCTAAATTGCCTATTTCCGGAGTTATGTAAATCAAATATGTATTATATAATTCGGACGATGGATATTTTTCTCAAATACAAGACTGACCTTTTCTGCTGTACCGGTGAAATTGAAGACGGCGAAACTCGACTTCGTCTTTCATTTCTCTGGGTAGTTTTTCTTCTACGATACATAATTTTGCTTTTTAATTTATTCGAGATACATTATTTTTAAATGGACTAAATTAAACGATAAAAATGATTAAATCATCTTGATATAATTAGTTTTCAATAGTATATTTGAAATCAGTCATCATTGTTTTTAATTACATTCTGAAGTATGCAGAAAATTATATATATTATCATGTATAAATAGTAATTTAATGATTTATAATTGCAAAACTTACTGAGTGTATACGTATTTTTTTTTCGTTTGTTTGCTCATTTCAATCCTTTGAAATTGCTTGACAAAGCAATCGTATTCTACAAAAATTCTGCTAGAGTGCGCCATAATCTCGATTGTCGTAATGTATACAAAAAATCAAAAACGTAGCAAAATAATGTCTCTGCAGTAAACTTACATTATTGCATGAAATCGATCTATTTTCGTACAATTAAACAAATTGCGCAAATAAACAGTAATTTGTATTCTTTGTAAAATACTAAGCCAACAAAGAGTACAAATGAGATTCATTAAGTAACTGTTAAACAACGAGACTTAAAGGTTGATTGAATGTACGTTTCGTGTCTTGAATACAAATTTAAAATCATAGTAATCTTCTTAATTATTATTCTTAATTTATTAGGATATTGTTAATTCTTTTAGTGATTTTGTATTGTATTCAAATTTTGTATTCAAATCTTTTTACTTAATTCTTAAATGAATTAGATGTTTATAGTATTTATAGAAATTAATTGTTGTGTACATTACCGTTATAAGAAAATTTAATTCGTTTTTAATTTTCAAAAATTTTATTTCCCGCTAATATTTAGAACAAAGATATTATTACAACAATTACGTATGTATGCCAATATTTGCGCAATTGTAACGTAAGCAACTATACATATATCCTAACACACATTTACGTATATTAGAGAAATTTGCAAGATTATATTTAGAAACATTTATTTAACACAAAATAACCATTGTGTGTGGACACAAATTCAATTGCAATAAAAAACAATGATAAACGGAGAAAAATTTCCCAAAACTGAAATGACAATAAATTCATTTTATTTCTTAATTTTTAATTTTTGATCGCCATTAATATAAACGGTTTACATTATCAAAAGATGTAATACTATATTTACAATAATGTTTAATATTTGCAAATATATTTAATATCAAATATTTTATTCAAAATTCAAAACATTTAAAACTGTTAGTTATTAAGAACATCAATTTTGTCAATAATTTTTAGTAGTGCTGGTACGTATTCCGAACAAAGGTAGCAGATCTTATCGCTATGCAAACAAGAAAGAATGAAAATGACTCAGTAAACATTTCATAGAAAGAAACTAAGTTAGTTTAAACGTGGGAAAGGAGTTTCGAACAGAGCGCGATGATCTTGGCCAGTTTCTGCGTCTGTGGTACAGTGTTATCGAGTTGTTATCGTCGTGCAACACGTGTCAATATAGGCGCGCGTTGGCTGCAACTGTTGAGTGCATTCACCGACACATGCGCACATCAGCTGAACGAAACTCTTCATAAACCGGCGGGAATACGTTGCACATGACTCAGTGTACACGATGCCACGAGTTGGCCGCGATAGATTACGTACCACGTATATACGCCCTTCCCTTTTTTCAGTTTTCTGCGGTGCTACTACGACCGTTTTTGTCATCGCCTTTTCTTGACACATAGATCTCACACATGTGACCTTTCCTGCTTGTTTGCGGTACGATATCCGACTCAGTATTCAGACAAAGAAGCGCGACCGATGCCTCAATTCAACAACATCCTCCCCCACCGAGGCAAGCGACCGTTTTTGATAAAAAGACTGAAGCAACGAATAAAAGAAACGGCGTAAAATATTTTCCGGGAAGGAATGACTATCCGTTTTGTCACAGAAGATTCACAAAAGTTTAAGGAGGATCATCTATCCGGCAAGCGTGGTGAGTGATTGTTTTTGTTTTGATTGTTGTGAAACACGTGCTTGAAAAGTGTCAAAGTAAACCCAAACAAAATGTCATGTCATAACCATAGCGACAATCTTCCTGTAGAGTAGAACACCGCTTGGTCAAATATATCGGAGGACACGATAGTTATAGATATAGATAGCAATAGAGGTTCACTAGCTCTACCTGTTTTTATTGGTTCTAATAATAGAAGTTAACGTTTAGAAAACTTAAATCGACATGCCTGTGCGTTTAGTTAAGTCACCCTCTACATCTCATATTCTGAACATAATCAAACGGCTCTGTACATACATGTTTATGCTACAAGAATACGCGTTCGTGTATGTTGTTCGATTAAAGATAAAACAATAAAAGCTCAGCTATGAGATCGTATATTTGAGATTGAACATTAACTTCTTCAACGAATTACAGATAAACGGAATTCTATTGTATATGATTAAATTATATCTTAAAATTTACTCAGAGAAAGCTGACGTAATATCTGTTGGTGACAATGAAATATCAAGCTGGTCTAATCCGACAGCGATAACGAGAGAGACTGGTAACAAACATTAACTTTGTGATTCGCAATTTGCGTGATGAAAAGAGAGACGGAGAGAGAGACGGAGAGAGAGAGAGAGAGAGAGAGAGAAGAAAAGAACGAAGTTAAATAAAGAGTCGATGAGGAGAAAATGGGCGCTGCGCCGTGTCGTATCTGATTCGTTCGAGAGATATGGAATTTAAATCGCACACGTCAAACGACGTGTTTGGGTCACTCGTGCCGGTCGTTTGATGTTGATAGACGGGATTATAGTTGCGTCTTCTCAATGAAACGTTTCCAGTTGCTTATATTTTTTGTTGGAGACTTTTGTTTCCTTTGTTACTGTCTATACTTTTTGTTTTTATTTCTTCGAAATTTGTGTGACGCAGCATCGCCCTTGCGTCGCAACGGACCAAAATTATTCTTCCCGGTAACGCATACGCGTGGCAATCCCGTCGCGGAATTGCGCACTTCTTTCATGGCGTTGTGCCAATTTCAAAGTTCAGGTACTAGAGATCATGGCGTGCATACAGGGTGTTACTTTATTACTGATAATTAGTTTGTACATATGTTGGTTTATTAGAAGAGTGATACAATTAGGAAAAGTATATTTTTTCAGGAAATCGGTTTGAAATAGAAATTATGAACGTATATAGTTAATTATTCGGCTATTTATCGATGGAAATATTTTTCTTTTTTTATAATTTAAGCTTTTATTTACTTGGCAGTCTTTAAATCTTGGAAATCTTTAATAAATCAAACAGGTAAGAAATTTCTAATAAATGTGAAGGTGTTATTCTATTTTGTATTGTGATATTATCCTTCCGACGATGTAACTAGCAAAAACAAGAATATATAACTTACTTGATCTTTATGATTGCCATTTATATAGATTTATATATTTTTCTCATTCCTAAGATAATAGAATACAAATTAATTATCAGGAATAATAATTGAGTCACTTACGTAAGAATGAAATGAAATGACAGTTTTTATAAGAAAAGTGGGTCAAACAGGTCACACGTTTGTATGCACTTTCTTCCATTTCCTTCAACAACTAAATTTATCACTACAGAAATGAGTTTGGTCTCATTGATAAAAAAAGACGCGTATGTTACGAAGCTTCAAAGCGAAGTATAAACATTTCGTTTAAAATTCTACTTTTCTCCTGACCTTTACACATTTTCTCAGAACATTGATAACTTAAATCAGATTCGTCATCTTAACATTTAGACAACGATGATAACTGATTATCGTTGTTATATATTAAAAACTCATTGTGTGCTAGATCATTGATACGTAAAAAATTCGACGGTCGATTGACAGTAAAGTGAAAAGTCGAAATATGGAAAAATTTCAGATAAATGATCCATACCGCGGATCAGATAGAAGTTTTTAATAGAAGCTTCTTTTGAAATAAGACTCTCCTTCATTAGCTAGCGGTTAAATTAAGCGCGTCATTCAATAAAATAATACTATCGTTTCCCGATTGCTATTTGCTAAGCCATTCTGGCGATCGTGTTGGAGCAGGTAATTCATTCAACTACTACGCATAACAGCAAACGAACAGGAAAATATTACGTTACGTATCGATCAAGCACGGAATTCCATTTTCCAACTGGTGTTCGCGCGAAAATTCATTCGAAGCGCAAATACACGTTTAACAGGAAAATCCACCGAGTCAGCGAAAGCGTAATAACTTCGACGAGGATATCTGCATTTAAAATCCTCGCGTTCGATTCACAGAAAGACGCATTTCATTTTTATTTCATATTCGAATTAACTCTGGAACACGTTTCTACTTCGAAACGAATATTAATTAACTTCGGTACGTTGGAACTGATACCCTTAAATAGAAACGCGTAGATACTGCTAGTAGTGATTTCGTTATGTAATTTTAGCGTCTGTAGAGCCGAAGATTCATATACACCGAATTTATCTCAGGAACAAGCGTCAACATGGATAATATACCTTACGCGCGGGACGTGCATGTGACGAACGTTATCGGTGCTAATAAGAAGCGTACCTAACGTAATACGTAGATCGTAATTATTTCATCGATGCGCAACGTTTATTCAAAATTTATCGATTCCTCCAACGAACTCGCTGTATTTTTAATAAAAACAGAGACAGATGATAGCTACGAGTCGATTAATCATTTCTAACCTGTTTCCTGTTTCGATGGTGTACATATTTTCGTCATTTTTATCAACCTTTATTTTTCCAGACTGCCTTCGATGGATAAAAATGATTTATTATTAACGGATTTGATAAAATATTGGTCTCGTGCAATTTTTATCGATCGAGGAACATTCATCCTTGATTTTTAATTTTAATCGATCCATGCTTCCAAATCATGTTTGACCTTTCCACTGATCCTTAGATAAACATGTTATCAAACATTTCGTTGTCTTTACAAAGTACGTAACGTGACTAACCAAGGAAGTAATCCAGCGGAAATTCCGTAGCAGCATCGATCTCGCGATACTCACTTGTAACAGGAAAATCTTTGTATTTTGTCGATTCCTCAATTCCTCTGATACACGTGCTTTTTCCTTTTCGCTCGATAAGCGTATTGTAGCAGAAATAGTTCGTTATGTTCCATTGTTAGCTCCAACAATGTTCCTTAATTAATCGCAGTTTATTCGAATGAACCAAATTCTTTAGGGCAAGCGACTTTTAAACTCGAGTCAGGGTTCGTTGGCCCGAACCCAGGGACCCAACAAAATATGTATTCGTGAAGTGATATTCAAGAAGATTCAGAATCGACGCGGGAAACGAAGTCGAGGAAGTGGCGTAGATACAGCGCGTGCGCGAGAAAAATTTCAACCGATTCGAGTTTATACCACTCTCTTCACTTATCAAGCGAACAACAAAACATTCGTTGATTACTGCGCAGCAGTTCAATATCAAAGGTTCTAAAAGAACAAAAATATGGAATCGTTGTTAAGACCAGAATCTTGAAACACATTAACGATGTGAATTTTTTCAAATTTGACATGTATTTGATAAAATATAACAAGAAGTAGAATAGGAACTTTATATACGTGACGATTCCTACATCGTATAGAATCTTTTTTAATCCCAGAAAAGTACAGAAAAGTAAGTAAAGTAAAGTAATTTAAATTTGATCTCTTTCTTGAAAATGCAACGTTTCTTAGAAAATCTATAAACACGTATTTTTCTTGTCATTTTCAGTATCGTTGTTATTTTCTTAAATATACAAATAGATTGATAAAAATGAACACCTTGTATATGATTGAAGGTTCTGTTTATACATGAAGCATGATGGCGAGGCTTGCACGTGAGAGAGTCAAATCGAGGACGAAGACGATTGAAATGAGGAAAAGTAACGGGGCGAATAACGGGTTGAATTTAACGCATCTTGCCGTTACGAGCACATTTGTAAACCTAGTTGTTAGGTTACAGTGGATCGTGTAACTTCACAATCGAATGCATATTAATAATATACACTTGTCTCAGTGTTCACGTCTATTACCGGTTTGCAGACGGACAGACGATTTACATGAGATTGTAAACAAGATAAATATCGATTTGTTCCACAATATTTTCATTTTAGGTTGGTGAATTTTTAGTGGCCTTGCTTTCGATAAACAAGCTTGACGCTATCTTTTCTTGGTATCGTTAGCGATGACGGTGTACGTCTTCTCTAGAATCTTAAATATGTCTATGCCAGAGAAAATGAAGTAGTCATTGAGTTTCCAAGAACACTGTTACTTTATTCTAAGAAATTTGTGACACTACAATCTGTATGAACGAGTTGATGTAATAGGATTTCCGGAATCCCGTTAACCATCACGTTTAAGATAAGATACATTTTTATTATGACCTTTGATTATTTTCTTAAAAGAAGAAAAAAAACTGACCTCGGAACTTAATTTACAACATTGTTTCTAAATTTAATCTGAAGGAGTGAAAACAATATTAATAAACGGCAACATTAGCAAAAGTTGAAATATTCACGTTTGTTACAAATATCTTCTTGCAACATTATACCTTTTGTTGTTTTACTAAAATATAAAAATAGATAAAATTTTCGTTCTCTCTTTTTGATGTATATCAATTACATACCAATGTTAATAAGTGCTTATGCTTTAATGTTTTCTCTGTTTATGATAATGTGGCGATTAAAACTTTTAAATAAAATTATAAACTATTACAATTTCAATATTAAAAGATTTACACATATAACTAGAAGTCATATTGATCAATTACATAAATTAGAAAATAAAACAAAATTATGTTACAAACACCATCCTTTTTAATCTTCCTTGAAATTTATCGTTATTTATAATATTTCTTTGTGATAAGCGAATGTGTGGAAATAAACCATTTGTTTCTTGAAACTGGAGATTAATTATATTTACTGGGTAATGCAATTGAGGAATTTGAGAAAAGTGAAGTTACCAAAAATTAATTTGATTTCGGACTTTATGTATCATTGATATGATGAATCGTATCGACCACTCGAATGTTAATCGCCGGCGCGCGGTTTCTTACCCGCCAGACATCCAAGTATTCGATCGCGCAAGTGCAACTTCCGTTTCGGTGGGAGAACACAACTACCTTCGTGGGGGTTTGAAATGGTGGGGAATCTTCGAAGAGAGCGAGTTAAACGCGAGGCAGCTAGGTTACCATCGCGTATATACCGGCACTATTGACATGTTCCGGCAAACACGCGCTTCGAGCTCTTACGAGCATTACGTTAACTGATCAAACTCCTAACGTGTCTCCTTCGTGATGATTCCGTCTGATTTACGAGTGTACCGCCAGAACATGCGATCACCTAAATGGCTTACATAAGTTGCGCGGTAACATTAATTACTTCGGGTAACCGTATGCACATCTTATTCAATAACATCGTGAGTATTACTTCAAGAAATCCAAATTGGTGACAACCTATTAAAACTGCGTAAACACAGTTCGCGAAAGACACCTTCACGGAAGTTTCGGCACTCTTTCGTTTCTTCTTACGAATACGAAATAGAGTAGCCGGTTCTTGGGTCACTCGATCACCAGTTACGTGTTCTATTCCCATTTTAAATCAATGACATAAACTGCGGGCAGTGCTAGATAATTATTAAATATTAAATTCACCAAGCGATAATTCTTATAAAAGCAACATTGACAAGAACGAAATTTAAACGATACACTGTGTCACACATATAATACGAGCTTAGTGAGGAACGTGATGGTGACCTAGAAACGATTTGAAGTGGTAACTTTATCATCTAAATAGACAAAACTCGCAACGGTGCCAAGAAAAAAAATCGAAGTGGGGGATCAAGGAATGCGGACGTTATTCTTTCAAGTTGCTGTGTGTCTCTACGAGTCATGTTCTACCTACGATTATAAAATTTGCACTACCAAACGAGATCTTTCTAAGCTGTTGTGGATGTAGAAAATCATCTTTTGTTTCGTTTCAACGAATCTTACTCGCTTATAATATATACTTCATATGGAAAATAGAAAAGAAAAGCACGTAAAAGTAAGATACAAAGATGATCGATGTCGATAATAAGAAGTAGAGACTGTTGAAAATATCTGTTGAAGTATCGTTTCTACAATACCTCTGGTTCGTGGTTAAAGACGTGCCAATGATCGAGCTCGAGCATTCCATCTATAAAGCGAGTATACCAGGTTTGCCGTGGAGTTGACGCACTGACCGCGATCGTTGCATGATATCTCGTGTTTTTTGGAACACACGGTCGTGTGTGTGTTCCAGTCTCGAGTCTCGTGGTCGTATTTTACGTTGATTTTTAACGGACCTATATTGAATCAAGCGTGCGTCGAAAGTGCGGTGAAATAAAAAACAAAGTGCTGTGGCTTAATTAAACGGTGAAGATGGAGGATACAGAAGGGAAAATCACGCTGAGAATTAGCATGTCCGTGATCGTGCTCGTGAGCACGTTGTTTGTTGGCGGCGTGCTGTTTGTAATCGGTTACATCGTTAGCCGGTTGTCACGGTCCAATAAGCCTTCAGATTCAATAAAAAGTAAGCATTGCCATAAAGAAATTTTACTAGCGATATTTCCCCCACGACTCCTCGCCGAAAAAAACCACGCTTGCGTGTTCGCGAACCACTCACGCCGTCAAGTACGATTCTCTTTTCTTTTCGCGTTTTCACTTGCGGACCGCGATAAAAAAGAAATTTCACAAGACGAAGCAAAACGATGAATAAACACATTACATAGTTTGACGGGGTAAACGTCTAAGGTCATGTCTATATTCCATAAACAAGAAACAAGAAAGTTTTCTACACTTTGTTTTATCTATAATTTCACGAGAACTTACATTGATAATCGTCTTTTTTTATACTCACGCTACATTTTTAATAATTTTAATCGTCTGTTGTAAACGAATCACATGTTTGCGAATGTTAATTGGCATCACGTGTGGAATTCAGTCGAACGTGCGTTCTTTATGATTTTGAAAGAAAATTTGCGGTGGAAATGTTAGTTGAAAATAAATTTATCGAAATAAATGAAACGAGGCTGAGTGCGATGTAATAGCAGTAATGAAGCGCGTCGCGTACACGTTTTGCAACACCATTCGATCCGTCCCCATGTTAATACGCGAAGAATTGGCGGGAAATTACTCTTTCGCTATGAATGGAGTTTCATCGACTATTTGTTATCTATAATTTGTTACAGTGCAAATGATTTCCGTGTGAACGCGCTAATATATTGGCAAGAATATTATACCTATAACAATTTTTCGTTACCTCATTTTAAATGTTTCATTGTAATTATCACTATCATCTATTTCAGTTATCGCGCACATTTTAGATAATACGTTTTAGCCTAGTCTGACAGATACCTAAGTCTTTGTATCGCGTTTGCTAAACACGTGTCTGAACGATAATGAATTATTACAATTAGAAAGATACGCATCGACGAAAGCTGGAAAGGTTAAATCGTTTTATTAGAAATACGTTATTAGGAAAGCGCAAGATCTTGATAAGCTTCTCAATATTTACTCGCTTGTTGAAATTAAGAATAGCGCGTCAGCGGGTGGCGAGTAACTTTTTACTGCAGAAAAGAAATAGACAGACAAAATGGTGGGGGTAAATCAAAGAAGGGAAGCGCAGCTGCGTCAGCACGCAATACATATTTCGCGCTGGAACACACTTCTGTGTATTCTGCGAACCAAGTGGACCAAACTGCATGCATTATACTGTTTTCATGTTTTCAAGATATTTAAGAGATATTATTTTTTTTTGGAGATTAGGTTCGAACTTCAGCAAATTGTATTTCTTTTTTCTATTTATTGATTTTCGTACTATCTATCGTGATATAATCATTTACGTAATCATTAACGATTGTTTCTTTCTACTGTACTAACACTAGATCTACTTACTAACGATTGAAACACAAAACTTGTATCAAAGAAATCAAAATGGAAGATAACAAATATATAATGTAAGCAGAAAATCGAGCTATTATCTAGCTATATATTTTACAAAAAATTATTAAATTGTTTCAAAATTCAAAATTTTGATTATTTTGACTAGTCTAGTAGTTCTAGTATTAAAATACTTTTATAGTAATTATGATGTTAAAAATATAATACAACTTTATGGACATCTGATGCAATTGTTTGTTAAATTCACAATGTAGTAGTTGCGAGGCGAAGTTTAACGATATTCGAGCGACGTTGAGAGCGCGATCTTGAAACCTGGTTCGTGCGAATAAGCGCGTGTACGAAAATCCGCACTTCTCGCGCCACGATTATCAAAGCATGTCGATCACTGAAGCCGGCTATAAGCCAGCGTGTGCCATTCCTTCGAGCCATCGCTGTTATATCTTTGTCGCCATGACAATGAATTTATCGTAGGAAAGAAACAAAACGTGGTACATACATAGTTTTCTGTGCGTTGTTCGACATCATGCGAATTGAAGAGAGCATTGAGGGGGAGGGCAGAGAGAGAGAGAGAGAGGCAATGGGCACCCTTGCGTATAAATAAACCGACATCGCGTATGTGTATTTATACGCGCGTCTCGCGTGCGTACACGTGTACCTACGAGGAGAAACGTTCAGGGCCGTACGGACAAATACGCCCGACGAATGGACAATTGATACTGGCCTGTAGGGATTTTTTCGAGGACTTTTTATTTATGGCAACCGGAAGCACCTATTAGACACGTTTCTGTCGTTCATCCTTAATTTCTTCATTGCCTCGACCGATACAAAACATTAACGAATTTGGAATTAGATGGATTTTTCGAGGACGCGGTGTATTTTGTTAATCAATTTCCGTAAACATGTTACATGTTCAATTATTATAGAGGACAAGTAAGCCAGTTAGCTAGATAATTATTTAAAAAAATTTTTATACGATGGGTAGGTTTAGTTTTTGAATAATTTTAATTAAATAGTTAATATAAAAAGATAATTGATATTGTTGGAATAATTTTAAGTAATAAAATTTAGTCGAAATTAAGCGTCCATTACAGATAATCTCACGTGTTGAAAATTATGATCAAGTTGATATTAAAAACGAGAAATCTCGCGGCACGCGATTTCTGTCCTGTTGTAGCGGGGAATATAAATTTGTCGCAATGCGCTACATTTTCCGGGCCAGTGCGGCAACACACGTCCCTGAAAACTAGCAACACGCGTTGCAAATAGTGCACTGACCGTAGGCAACCACATATTTCTATTTGTCGATCGGTTTTGCTTTCTCCATTGAATAAAATATTATACGCGTAAGTATGTAGTTACATATGTATGCATATGCTGCGCGATTAATCCAGCAACATATTCGTTGAAGGAAAAAATTATTTAAATCAATATTACATAGTTTGGAGAAGTTGTGTATAATATACTTCCCAGTAGATAGAATTTTTTAATCAAAAACCGAAAATTATATTTCTTGTTATACGCAGTTATATGTAGTCTAATATTACTGGAATAATAGTATTCTATATAAAATACTAAATCATGATTTCTCAATATGCTATCAAGTATTGTAAAATACGTAATTGCAAGATCGTCGACTCAAGGATTTTTTCTAGAAATAAGCGAATGCTTTATATAATACACATATATGTAAGCGTTATAACTCATAATTAAGAATTCTTTGAATTGTTTTTTACATGCAAAATATATTACTATATTTTTCTATATTTATCGTTTTACGTGGACAAAACAGAAATTTATTTCCGTTCAAAAATTGGTATCTGCAGGTTGAAGATATGAATATATTTGAATAAACATAAATAGAAACTTGCATTTTATCTATTGCGTTATGATACTGGGAGACGTGGAACTGTCGCGATAAAAATTCTCACGTAAAATTTACGCATTGCCTCCGTTCCGAGCCATTTGATCAAAATATATCATTTTTGGAACATCGTTATTTGAGAAATTTTACTATTCGTTATTTCAAATTTTAGAGAACAGTAATCGTCACGAATAGAAACGTTAATTCCTACGTAATTTCATACAGTTCAGAAGTCTGAAGTTCGTATTCTTTAATCGATAAATCTTTTCCTTCGCAATGATTAACGTCTCTCTTTTCGAAAACGTATAATATTATCTTCTTTTCAATAATTGTGGCGTCATTTAGAATAGAGATAACGTATCGTTACATGTTCTTACCAAACAGGCAGGCAATTTCATGTTGTTTTCATATTGTTTCGATCTTTTAGTTATTATACGCCACGATGAGCGATTCGAAATTTGATTATCGTTTTCGAGTACATATTTTTTATTTTATACGGTTATTTCACAAAAAGCTCCTGATTTATACGCATATGCAGAGAAGTGGAACGCTTAAAAATTCTAGCCTTTATGAATTTTTGTTGTTTGCAAAAATTCATAATTATAATTAGATTTCTGTATATTCATTTGTCGCAAGAAGATCAAATAGATAATTATTTAGAAAACTGTCGTCCTCTTGGATTTCGATGACTTTTTTACTATGTCATAGGAATTAAGATCTTGAACAACCTTTTCCTTCGCGTGTGTCGTCGCTTGCTCTTACAAGGGAACGCACCGAAGCGTCAATCGTCGATCTTGACGAAATTTATGTACGATGTAGTCCTTATAAAAATATTTGACACGTATTTCTTTTCTATCGTCAAACGTCCACGTTAAAGAGATGAAAACCATCCCCAAAGTTGAGGCTGAAAGATTTGTTTCGACGAAACTCGGAAACTAGTACAAATAGAATGATTATGGAAATTGATGATTGATTGAGTATTTTTCAATGACGACTAAGAATATGACGATGTAAATTATTTTCTAAAGAATCCATTTGTCTTAATAATGTATTAAAAATAGCTTATTTTTAATCGTTTTTCCAAGTAAATGTTAACAAATTGTCTTAAATATTTGTTTACAAACACTATATCCATATGTACAAACTAAATATAAATTCGAATCTTGATTTTTGCATTACAAAGAATTTATTACATTTGAAATTTTATTGTTTAATGTGCAAATTAATATTTTGCTTGTTTCTTGTTCGTATATATTGCTAAACAATAAAAAGAACTGATTTGATCGTCAGACACTCATTCGTGTTTAAAAAATGAATACTATAGAAACAATTAATGTCAATTGTACATTCTAGTTATCATAATAATGGTCGCCCTCGAAGAAGCGATTAAAGCATAAATGTATTTTATACAACGCACGTTTTATTGTTATAGCAACTATATTGTGATAGTTTGAATGGTTCATTGCAAATTTGTAAAACAAAATTTCATGAAATTTTCTAACTCCTTTGACCAGTTATCTATGTAGCCACATCGGTACCATGCATATTTAAACATTTGTTCGTATCTAAGATAGGACAATCGATGACGCATCAACGATTGCAACCTTGTTATATTATTCCGATGATATAAATTAATATTGAGATTTGTAAAACAAAATTTCATGAAATTTTCTAACTCCTTTGATCAATTATCTATGTAGCCACATCGGTACCATGCATATTTAAACATTTGTTCGTATCTAAGATAGGACAATCGATGACGCATCAACGATTGCAACTTTGTTATATTATTCCGATGATATAAATTAATATTGAGATTTAAATTAATTGTCAAGTTTGAAAACTTTCTTACGAAATTTTTTAAAATATGGAATCCATAAATATCTAATGGTTGTATAAGTTCTGTTGTACTTTTGGTATTTCTAAAAATTTTAATGTTTTTCTTCCTGGAATTGTATTCTTTATCAATTCTTCATCATATCCGCACGTTTTAGGAAGAGATACACTTCCACACCAAGTCCTTAAAAGTTCTTTATTTTGCTGCACGCGCGGTCTTTACTATCAGCATTATAATTTACAATACAAATGACAATTTTCTATCAGCTGTTGTCGTTGGTTGATTTGTATAGCTGTGAATAATTACTGATGTTAAGATCTTAGAGAAATGCGGCTTTCTTGAAAATCATATCGAATAATTAATTATAATCAATTGTTTTGTTAGAATTCGTCTAAGGACAAGAACGAGTGTATTACAATAAAATCAGCTGTTTTCAAAACTATCACATATTTAATAACTGTAACTAACCTAAAAATAACTGTAAATATTAAAAAATTTGTTAACATTTACCTGGAAAAATGATTAAAGTTACGCTATTTTTTAATATATTATTTTATAAAATAATAACAAATAATAAACAGATAGATTCTTTTACGAAATAATTTACATCGTCTAATTCGTTATTGAAAAACACTAATTTCATCAATTTATACAATCAACTCTATTAGTAGTAATTTTCAAGAAATTCGTCGAAACAGGTTTTCCAGCCCAAGCTTTGGGGTTGGTTCTCAATATGTACGATTGCCGATAAAGAAGAAACTGACAGCTACGTCATATATAAATTTCATTCGGATCGCTGGTAGACACCGCGATATGATGTTCTTTTGTTAATTTCCGAAATATGTGCAAATATCGCACGGTGAATTCTGCGTATAATCGCGCGTCCGTGGCAGCGTATATGTTACTTTGGTAGCCTATCGCTTCACCACCGTGCTACCAAGATAAAATGACAAAAGATAAAAATTAAATTTGTGTTAGACATCATTCTACCTGTTCGCCGCTGTGGTGAGGCAGTCGGCAACGAATACTAACGCATTCATTGTCACAGACGCACAATTATAGGCAGAATTCTCTGTAGTTGTACCCACAGTTTGGGAATATGTTGGAAACTAAGACCGAGCCGCGGTTACACGTGCCAAAACTTCTTTCGTAGATAATATCCAAACTATTCAAAATTCCCTTTGCAGTACCTCCAGGTTTTGCAAAGCTGAGGGAAAAATTGAATAAATATGTATTCCACGATAACGCTACCGACGACTAATTCAGCTTTAATCTAGTCGTCGGTTAATCGATCGAGAATTTTATCATCGGATTACATCAAGTTCACTAATTAGAGCACATATTCTTAATTTCCAAACGCTATAGCTATCGCCATCAAAAGGTTTTATATTTCTCTTCATTTCTCTTTTAAAGCTTCCATCGTCTTTTGCATTAAAGTACTTCGCAAAATATATAATTATTACAGTTTAATCGCGCGGAATTATTACAAAAAGGAATACAGAGTTATATCTTATATACCTTATATATATTATAGTCGCCTTTTACATGTCATTTAAACCTTTGAGATATCTCAGTACCCGTTTTAAATTTTGCCAAAGTTCTTTGTTACTTGTATTCGTATATCTGCTTCAAAAATTTATTGCTGTACTTAAATCAAGTGGTACGCATATCGTTAAAAATACGTAAATAATGCAGTTTGCTTGGAAGTGGTATACTAACAGCTCTACCATCGTGTATATTAAATTTCTCCAAAACTGTCCTTATGTAAGCACTTTGATTTAACGTTATTTTCTTGTTACTGTTTATAACTTTTAAATAAAAGAAAAATATAACGCCTTTCAAATCTGTCGTGCTAAATTTATTCGTTAAATAACTTTTAGAATTATTCATTGTTTCACTGTTAACTTTAGCAATCACAAAAAAATCTACATAAAATACTGCATATAATATTTCTAGATATATTTGTCAGTTAATGTAGATACAACAATCAACAGATGAATTTCGAAAATCTTTTTCTATAAGGCTTCTTCAAATGCTTCAAACCAATACCTTATTGTCAGTTTTACACCATAAAAGAAGAGATTGAGCACACACGAGATCATATTGTATCTCTCTCGTCGTATGAGATGGGAGGAAGCTGTTTAATCCTATCGCTCCTTCCTCAAATTCAGGTTTATTAATTTCGTCTCACAATTTTACTTCAGAATTTACTTTTATGCTTGGTTTCCATATTTGATTTTTCTTTTTCTTTTTTTTTTTTTTTCGTGGAGGAAATCCGCACGGACACCCGCCGCTTCTAGGGGGAAGAGCAGCGTGGTAGTGTCGGACTCCGACCGGCCAAAACCTCCACGATGACCGTCCCTCTTGCGATCAAGGTGCCCGCGAACCGCCGAGCGCCCCCTGCCCCCGTGCGGAAAATGTGGAACGCTTCACGACTTTGCGTATCATCCTTGTGCAGGGGCCATGCTAACCTTCTCTCTATCTTTCCAATTTTAGTATACGTACTGCCGAAGCAAGTACATGTTTGATTTATCGCTGTCAGACTTACAACCCTTTAAGTAATTTGGTTCATCTACAATCATGTTTCCAACTATAGCAAATTTTCCTAGTTTTATCGTGTACATAAACGGTAGAACTGACATTTTCTAAATATCTTACTCGAGACTTTCTACCACGATTCATATGTTGTTTTATCTTGTTTTAAAGCTTTAGTCGGGATCAAACTGATTGGAATTATTGATTCTCCCCAAAACACGTTTTTATAAACTAACACCGCTTATCATTGCGCATGCCTTGTCGTTAATCGATTATTTCATAATTCCATTATCGTTCTAACCATACGTTTCCAAACATTATTCAATGGAGAGATTCGTAGAACTGTCGAATGATAACTGATACCTCTTTGCACACAATGGTCTTTCATCTCATTTGACAATTATTCCTCCTCATTATTGCGATACAAATTAAAATCCTTTAAATTGAATCACCTTCTGCAATAAAATCACGAAAAACTGAAACATCTGATTTATACGTAATTAAATTTTGATTGTTAATGATCGTAGGAGTGATTGGACCACAAACATCGGAACGAATAATAAAACGTGGCCTTTTATCTCTTGCTTTTTCAAACGGTAGTCGTGCTTGTGTACCATTTATACAAGCTTCATATAAATTATCATTAGGTATAATCTTGTCAATATGCTTTATATCATCGATCATTTGCTTACTCTTCGATTCTAAAAATTTAGATTTTCCTATGTGCCCTAAACGTTTTGATACCATAAATCAATTATTATTTATAGCATCATACGCTTGACAATTATTAGAGTTTGCCTCTTTTCTATTAGTTTCAAAATTGTTGAAGTGATTCGCCACTTCTAAGAAAACTCTACATCTGGTCTTCGACGTAAAAGATATAACCTACCCCGCTGGGGGTAACCACCCACATGCTATATTTATTTCTATTTTATTTTATTTTTTTACCAATAAGATATAACATTTTACCAAATGTCCTTCAGGACAAATTGTAAAAAAAAAAACAAAATAAACTAAAAAAATATTGTTCTTTGCCTGCTTTGCCAATTTTTGTAGCTCCCTTCTCTTTGCACGAATTGTTCCAACACCGCAGTTTCTTCTTTTTTTTTTTTTTTTTTTTTTTTTGTGTTAAAAGTTTAGTCACTTTCGACACACTTGCAAAAAAAGAAAAAATCTCCAGGATTATATTTCCTCCATGCCCTGCATACGATTCTATTAATTTCAGTGATGAATTCCCCAAGCAGAACCGAAGGGGTTCTCTCCCTTCATCTTTTCCCAAATATAGAGAGCCGTTTATAATATACTTGCTATTTACATCGAATGCTAACCAGAATTTGATACCAAATTTGCCCAGTTTATTGGGTAAATGTACCAAGTAAAGCTACAGCTTGATTTTGTTGGAAACAATTGTTCGTCGATAGTAATATATGGATTTTGTGCCAAATTTTAGAAATCAAAGCGAATATATCAGTTTGTAAGCGATAGCTTCGATGATTTCTGTTATCAAACCGAATAAATCTTTCCTTTCACGATAAATTATTTCTTATTTCTGCTTATAGCGTTTGAGAAAAATTGCGAATCCTATTTTTTGTTCCATAGAATTGACTCTTTTTTATTTTAATTTCTGCTTTACAATTTGTTCAGCTGGACATTTGATAAATTAAAAGTGATATGTCTACAATTTTTAACCTCATATACGCCGCGTGCTTACAGAAATGCACTAAATGCATATAATTTTGCAGTAGATAAATCGCATTTAGTTCCCAACACTCGAAACGCCTCTGCTTCCGTGCACTTTCAGCTTTAGAATTGTTACTGTTATAAAAAAATACAAATCTTTCAACCGGTCAAATGGTCGATCGTGGTAGATAAGACAGACACGTATTCTTCTCGGAAAATAAAAAATAAAAAGAGAGGTGAATATTAAGAAATTCATTATACGTATATTATAAGAAAAATCGTGTGAAGTTAAATGGCGATATAATATTGTATGTAAGAAATTATAAATGAAATTAAAAAAGAAAAAAATAAAATAGGTTTAGTGTCAGAGTTTACCTTTCATCGTATTTTTACCTCTTTTGCTTGTCTCGTCTCCTTTCTCATTGAAAGTAATGGTCACTTGCATCACTGCGTGTTACATTTTTTGTACAGAAAATATGGAGTTTCTGGATTACAAAGAAAATCCTCGAGAACACCTTGAATACTCGTGTTACTGGTGACATAAATTTTTCTTTCCTTCGTTGCTGTTATAAAAACCTCCTTTTCTCGTTAGGAAAATTTTTCTCAACAAATTCAACTTCTTTGTCCAGATTCAAATTCTTAAAAGAGGATCTTTCTTTATTGTTGCGACGATCCGATGCTGCAAAGTGCAAGAGAAGAGCGAGCTTATCGTTGATATTAGATCGATAATCTCCAGTCGTGGAAACAAAGTCAGACGTGTTGTCTTCTCTTATTATTGGCTGAGTTGTTCGAACTGTTTGAACATTACGTTGAAGACTTCTTCTATCGTAGAAACACTTTCTTATTTCGTACTCTTTTCTCTCGCATTGATGACGCTTTGTAATTGATGCATTCTTCTTGGATTTGCAGAATTGCTTTCGTTTTATACGATTGTTTTTAAATAACTAGAAAGTAATCAAAATTATTATCTGTAGAATTTTGTGTATATATCTACTCAGCTTGAAGAAGTTTTACGCTTATACAACTGCTCTCCTTTCTTAATTTTACTTCAAAATCCAAAAGTTTTATTTTAACGAAAGCCAAAGTTAAATTCTCGTCAAATAAAGTTTCTATCGCCGCTATTATACCGTCGTGACACAAGTCAACAATTAACGTGCCAACGACGATAGCGCGCTGAAAATGCTGGTTTTCATCCGATCGCCAGGGCTTTAAGCAGCGCGTGGCAGGACGAAGTACTAAGATGGGTGATCGCCCCTTGAGAATTTCCGTGCGGCGGTGCCCGTGGACACGACTATATGATGAGGCGCGTGTGAGAGTCGCAGCGACCTCCGAAGGTAAATGAAGTTTTAGGTGCTGTGGACCTTCCAGCACCCGGGAGGGCACCACCAAGTAAGTCCGGTTGCGGATCCGGACGACGGCCCCTGGGAGAGGACAAGAGAGATGTAGTACGGACGGAATAGTAGTAGTGTGCGAGGGGCCCGGTGTGTCACCACAGCGGTTCCCGGGCATCCCTTGGTCGCAATAGGGGACGGTCATTGCGCGGAGGGTCTTAGTCGGTTAAAGTCCGACACTAACCACACGCGCCGCTCTTCTCCCTAGAGGAGGTTGGCGGGTGTCCTCCGTGTGGATTTCCTCCACGAGAAAAAAGAAAGTCAACAATAAACGTGAAGCTTTGTGTTTGTTGCAATTTGTCAAACATTTATTCAATATTTCACCAGTGACGTATCACCCCCAACGTTTAATGACGTTTAATCCCAACAATTTCTTTCGTAGAGCTGATTGAGAATGACGAAACTTCTTCTTTTCTGCATAATATCCAAACTATTCAAAATTCCCTTGGTTGCACCTTTTGCGAAGCCGAGAAAAGAATCGATCACTTTAATCACATCAGTTTCATTCACTAAAGCACATTCTTAATTTCCACACGTTATATCTATCACAATCAAGAGGTTTTATATTTCTCTTCGCTTTGAAACCTTCCACTGTCACTTGTATTTCACAAAATATATAATTACTACGATTTAATCCTGCGAAATTATTACAAAAAGGAATACAAAGTTAGTAAACAATGCATTTTGGACCTGTGACTTGTTAATTAAAAGCAACAAACTAAATAATAATTATTTCATTTAGTTCACTCCTTGTCGAGGAACGCACGTCTGCGTGTCCAGTTTTCTTCACAAATTAACTGACAACTGGCAGCTGAAACGTGCAACACAACAAACATCGCAAGAAGACTAAAAAGGAAACACCCAATAGACCTCATATAAGATATAACTTAGAAAAAACGAAGCTGGCACCTCACTGGGGGTAGTCACCCACATGCTATATTTATTTTTATTTTATTTTTTTCACCAATGTCTAACACTAACACTTTACCAAATGTCCTTCAGAACAAATTGTAAAAACCAAAATAAACCATAAAAAAAGAATATAATTGACCACTTGAATAATTTTTAGACCTCTTTGCTTTTTAAGTAATAAACATTAGTCTTCGATACTTGGAAAAATGCGCGGTAGACAGCGTATAGCTCGCTGTGGCGCGCGCGGTTGGCTAAGTATTAATACGTTAGGGAATTAGGCGATCGAGTTTCGCCTTTGCATAGAGCGACTCAAAACACCATCGTAAAACTGTAAAATTGTCCTCCGTTGAACCGAAACGAAGGGAAAATGCGTCGTTTGACGACGAGATAGATCGTAAGTTGTAACGTTTTCATCGGCACATAAATAGACTTAAGCAAACGGTGATTGTGCGATAGCTGTTGGAGGCGCAACGATATCTCCGTAAATGTATTTCACGGAACACCGAAATCGTATATAGGTACATACGGTATCGCAGAAAAATCTTAGGTGATTTATAATAGCAATCTGATGAATTTTTCATTTTCAGGAAATATTTTCATAGGATGTTGATAAAAATCTGTAATTATCGCCTTTGTGACATTACTCGTGTTTAAAATTCTTCTTGATTTATATATTTTAAAAATAGTTTCACGGGGTTGTAGAAATTTGTTAATTTGCCAATTAAAAGACAAATTCTTATATCGCATATAATATAACTAACTAGAACAAAGAAATTCCTCGGAAGAATATCAAACGAATATTTTTATTTGGCAAATCAAAGACTTCTGCAGGGTACTAAACGTGCAAAATAACCGAGTTTAAAAATAGGTCGCGCTTCGTCTTGTACGTTGAAACGTGAAGATATATGCTTTGTTTTCTTGTTTGTATAAATCTAGGTTGAGATTAGATACGTTACTATTTCTTGCAGATATATATTAAAATCAGAAAATTAAAGCGCATTGCACGCGCCACAACAATGCGAATATACCATGACGAATACAGAGAAATTTGCTTCCCTGTTTCTTTCTTCGTTTTTCCTTTTCTTTTTTTTAATCTAACGAAAAGATCTGTTTTATAACACAAATAAGCACGGCTATAAATTTCTGACGAATTATTCTTTAAAGTTACTTCACTTCCTCAACTTTGCCTGCTTTCACATTTACCACGATAGATTGGATCGATCTTGATACAAATCGCGATTTAATTTAATTAAACATTAATGCACGACCAATACGCTGTACAAGCAATGAGCGGAGAGAATCATACAAGTAAATCTTTTTAACTTAACAATAAATGTACGTGATTGATAGTGACCTTTTTCTTTTTTAATATGATTTAAAATTGACGATAAGTCCTTCAGGATAAATTGTAAAAAAAAAAACAAAATAAACTATTAAAAAAAAAAAAAAAAAATTGACGATAGGATGAAACTTAATCGATTTTATTGGATTGCGAAATTCAAAGAGCATTTTATACATACCATTAATATGATTTTTAATTTTCATATTTTTGTGATATCTACAAAATGTGTTTTAGTGCACAAAATATCGAAGACATTCGTATAATATTAAAAACTGATTAAATATGTATATTTATATATTCTGTTATATAAACGTAAAT